>NW_027488365.1:20909090-21212121 GCF_051014445.1 Colletes latitarsis | reverse complement strand
TGGATCACGTAGTAATGTGGGACCACACAGAGACAATCAATTAACCCTGGTCTTGATAAATATTTTAGAGGATAACGCATGTTAGGTCTGGGTTAGGTCTAGGATTTGCCCTCGTCAGGCTCATACTTTCGCATATTTCTCATACTTCATGGCTAGATCCTGGGCTATTTCTGGATTGTATCACGTAGTAATGTGGTACCACACAGAAACAGTCAATTAAACCTGGTTTCCATCAATATTTTAGAGGATAACGCAAGTTAGGTCTGGGATAGGTCTGGGTTTTTCCCTCATCAGGCTCATACTTTCGCGTTTTTCACATACTTGTTGAACAGATCCTGGGTTTTTTTCTGGATTGGGTCACGTAGTAGTGTGGTACCACACTGAAACAGTCGATTAAACCTGGTTTCGATCAATATTTTTGAGGATAACGCATGTTAGGACTAGGTTAGGCCTGGGATTTTCACTCATCAGACCCTTACTTTCGCATTCTTCACATACTTGTTGAACGGATCCTGGGTTTTTTCTGGTTTGGATCACGTAGTAATGTGGGACCACACGGAAACAGTCAATTAAACCTGGTTTCGATCAATATATTAGAGATTAATTCATGTTAGGTCTAGGTTAGGTCTGGGATTTGCTCTCATCAGGCTCATTCTTTCGCATATTTCTCATACTTGATGGCTAGATCCTGGGCTTTTTCTGGATTGCATAACGTAGTAATGAAGTACAACACTGAAACAGTCAATTAAACCTGGATTCCATCAATATCTTAGAGGACAACGCAAGTTAGGTCTGGGATAGGTCTGGGATTTGCCCACATCAGGCTCATACTTTCGCGTTTTTCACATACTCGTTGAACAGATCCTGGGTTATTTTCTGGTTTGGATCGCATAGTAATGTGGTACCACACTGAAACAGTCGATTAAACCAGGTTTCGATCAATATTTTTGAGGATAACGCATGTTAGGTCTAGGTTAGGCCTGGGATTTTCACTCATCAGACTCATATTTTTGTATTCTTCTCATACTTGTTGAACGGATCCTGGGTTTTTTCTGGTTTGGATCACGTAGTAATGTGGTACCACACTGAAACAGTCAATTAAACCTGGTTTTGATCAATATTTTAGAGAATAATTCATGTTAGGTCTAGGTTAGGTCTGGGATTTGCTCTCATCAGGCTCATTCTTTCGCATATTTCTCATACTTGATGGCTAGATCCTGGGCTTTTTCTGGATTGCATAACGTAGTAATGACGTACAACACTGAAACAGTCAATTAAACCTGGATTCCATCAATATCTTAGAGGACAACGCAAGTTAGGTCTGGGATAGGTCTGGGATTTGCCCACATCAGGCTCATACATTCGCGTTTTTCACATACTCGTTGAACAGATCCTGGGTTATTTTCTGGTTTGGATCGCATAGTAGTGTGGTACCACACTGAAACAGTCAATTAAACCTGGTTTGGATCAATATTTTAGAGGATAACGCATGTTAGGTCTAGGTTAGGTCTGGGATTTTCACTCATCAGACTCACACTTTCGCATTCTTCACATACTTGTTGAACGGATCCTGGGTTTTTTCTGGTTTGGATCACGTAGTAATGTGGTACCACACTGAAACAGTCGATTGAACCTGGTTTCGATCAGCATTTTAGAGGATAACGCAACATAAGTCTGGGATAGGTCTGGGATTTGACCTCATCAGACTCATACTTTCGCGTTTTTCACATACTTGTTGAAGAGATCCTGGGTTTTTTCTGGTTTGGATCACGTAGCAGTGTGGTACCACACTGAAACAGTCCATTAAACCTGGTTTGGATCAATATTTTAGAGGATAACGCATGTAAGGTCTAGGTTAGGTCTGGGATTTTCACTCATCAGACTCATACTTTCGCATTCTTCACATACTTGTTGAACGGATCCTGGGTTTTTTCTAGTTTGGATCACGTAGTAACGTGGGTCCACACTGAAACAATCAATTAAACCTGGTCTTGATAAATATTTTAGAGGATAACGCATGTTAGGTCTGGGATAGTTCTGGGATTTGCCCTCATCAGACTCATACTTTCGCACACTTCACATACTCATTGAACAGATCCTGGGTTCTTTCTGGTTTGGATCACGTAGTAGTGTGGTACCACACTGAAACAGTCCATTAAACCTGGTTTGGATCAATATTTTAGAGGATAACGCATGTTAGGTCTAGGTTAGGTCTGGGATTTTCACTCATCAGACTCATACTTTAGCATTCTTCACATACTTGTTGAACGGATCCTGGGTTTTTTCTGGTTTGGATCACGTAGTAATGTGGTACCACACTGAAACAGTCGATTGAACCTGGTTTCGATCAGCATTTTAGAGGATAACGCAACATAAGTCTGGGATAGGTCTGGGATTTGACCTCATCAGACTCATACTTTCGCGTTTTTCACATACTTGTTGAAGAGATCCTGGGTTTTTTCTGGTTTGGATCACGTAGTAGTGTGGTACCACACTGAAACAGTCCATTAAACCTGGTTTGGATCAATATTTTAGAGGATAACGCATGTTAGGTCTAGGTTAGGTCTGGGATTTTCACTGATCAGACTCATACTTTCGCATTCTTCACATACTCGTTGAACAGATCCTGGGTTTTTTCTGGTTTGGATCACGTAGTAATGTGGTATCACACTGAAACAGTCGATGAAACCTGGTTTCGATCAATATTTTGGAGGATAACGCAAGTTAAGTCTGGGATTGGTCTGGGATTTGACCTCATCAGACTCATACTTTCGCACACTTCACATACTCGTTGAACAGATCCTGGGTTATTTTCTGGTTTGGATCACATAGTAATGTGGTACCACACTGAAACAGTCGATTAAACCAGGTTTCGATCAATATTTTTGAGGATAACGCATGTTAGGTCTAGGTTAGGCCTGGGATTTTCACTCATCAGGCTCATACTTTCGCATTCTTCACATACTTGTTGAACGGATCCTGGGTTTTTTCTGGTTTGGATCACGTAGTAATGTGGTACCACACTGAAACAGTCGATTAAACCAGGTTTCGATCAATATTTTTGAGGATAACGCATGTTAGGTCTAGGTTAGGCCTGGGATTTTCACTCATCAGTCTCATACTTTCGCGTTCTTTTCATACTTGTTGAACGGATCCTGGGTTTTTGCTGGTTTGGATCACGTAGTAATGTGGGACCACACGGAAACTGTCAATTAAACCTGGTTTCGATCAATATATTAGAGAATAATTCATGTTAGGTCTAGGTTAGGTCTGGGATTTGCTCTCATCAGGCTCATTCTTTCGCATATTTCTCATACTTGATGGCTAGATCCTGGGCTTTTTCTGGATTGCATAACGTAGTAATGAAGTACAACATTGAAACAGTCAATTAAACCTGGATTCCATCAATATCTTAGAGGACAACGCAAGTTAGGTCTGGGATAGGTCTGGGATTTGCCCACATCAGGCTCATACATTCGCGTTTTTCACATACTCGTTGAACAGATCCTCGGTTATTTTCTGGTTTGGATAGCATAGTAATGTGGTACCACACTGAAACAGTCGATTAAACCAGGTTTCGATCAATATTTTTGAGGATAACGCATGTTAGGTCTAGGTTAGGCCTGGGATTTTCACTCATCAGACACTTACTTTCGCATTCTTCACATACTTGTTGAACGGATCCTGGGTTTTTGCTGGTTTGGATCACGTAGTAATGTGGGACCACACAGAAGCAATCAATTAAACCTGGTCTTGATAAATATTTTAGAGGATAACGCATGTTAGGTCTGGGTTAGGTCTAGGATTTGCCCTCGTCAGGCTCAAACTTTCGCATATTTCTCATACTTCATGGCTAGATCCTGGGCTATTTCTGGATTGTATCACGTAGTAATGTGGTACCACACAGAAACAGTCAATTAAACCTGGTTTCGATCAATATTTTAGAGGATAACGCAAGTTAGGTCTGGGATAGGTCTGGGATTTTCCCTCATCAGGCTCATACTTTCGCGTTTTTCACATACTTGTTGAACAGATCCTGGGTTTTTTTCTGGATTGGGTGACGTAGTAGTGTGGTACCACACTGAAACAGTCGATTAAACCTGGTTTCGATCAATATTTTTGAGGATAACGCATGTTAGGTCTAGGTTAGGCCTGGGATTTTCACTCATCAGACACTTACTTTCGCATTCTTCACATACTTGTTGAACGGATCCTGGGTTTTTTCTGGTTTGGATCACGTAGTAATGTGGGACCACACGGAAACAGTCAATTAAACCTGGTTTCGATCAATATATTAGAGAATAATTCATGTTAGGACTAGGTTAGGTCTGGGATTTTCCCTCATCAGGCTCATACTTTCGCGTTTTTCACATATTTGTTGAACAGATCCTTGGTTTTTTTCTGGATTGGGTCACGTAGTAGTGTGGCACCACACTGAAACAGTCGATTAAACCTGGTTTCGATCAATAGTTTTGAGGATAACGCAAGTTAGGTCTAGGTTAGGCCTGGGATTTTCACTCATCAGACTCTTACTTTCGCATTCTTCACATACTTGTTGAACGGATCCGGGGTTTTTTCTGGTTTGGATCACGTAGTAATGTGGTACCACACTGAAACAGTCAATTAAACCTGGTTTTGATCAATATTTTAGAGAATAATTCATGTTAGGTCTAGGTTAGGTCTGGGATTTGCTCTCATCAGGCTCATTCTTTCGCATATTTCTCATACTTGATGGCTAGATCCTGGGCTTTTTCTGGATTGCATAACGTAGTAATGACGTACAACACTGAAACAGTCAATTAAACCTGGATTCCATCAATATCTTAGAGGACAACGCAAGTTAGGTCTGGGATAGGTCTGGGATTTGCCCACATCAGGCTCATACATTCGCGTTTTTCACATACTCGTTGAACAGATCCTGGGATATTTTCTGGTTTGGATCGCATAGTAGTGTGGTACCACACTGAAACAGTCCATTAAACCTGGTTTGGATCAATATTTTAGAGGATAACGCATGTTAGGTCTAGGTTAGGTCTGGGATTTTCACTCATCAGACTCATACTTTCGCATTCTTCACATACTTGTTGAACGGATCCTGGGTTTTTTCTGGTTTGGATCACGTAGTAATGTGGTACCACACTGAAACAGTCGATTGAACCTGGTTTCGATCAGCATTTTAGAGGATAACGCAACATAAGTCTGGGATAGGTCTGGGATTTGACCTCATCAGACTCATACTTTCGCGTTTTTCACATACTTGTTGAAGAGATCCTGGGTTTTTTCTGGTTTGGATCACGTAGTAGTGTGGTACCACACTGAAACAGTCCATTAAACCTGGTTTGGATCAATATTTTAGAGGATAACGCATGTAAGGTCTAGGTTAGGTCTGGGATTTTCACTCATCAGACTCATACTTTCGCATTCTTCACATACTTGTTGAACGGATCCTGGGTTTTTTCTAGTTTGGATCACGTAGTAACGTGGGTCCACACTGAAACAATCAATTAAACCTGGTCTTGATAAATATTTTAGAGGATAACGCATGTTAGGTCTGGGATAGTTCTGGGATTTGCCCTCATCAGACTCATACTTTCGCACACTTCACATACTCATTGAACAGATCCTGGGTTTTTTCTGGTTTGGATCACGTAGTAGTGTGGTACCACACTGAAACAGTCCATTAAACCTGGTTTGGATCAATATTTTAGAGGATAACGCATGTTAGGTCTAGGTTAGGTCTGGGATTTTCACTCATCAGACTCATACTTTAGCATTCTTCACATACTTGTTGAACGGATCCTGGGTTTTTTCTGGTTTGGATCACGTAGTAATGTGGTACCACACTGAAACAGTCGATTGAACCTGGTTTCGATCAGCATTTTAGAGGATAACGCAACATAAGTCTGGGATAGGTCTGGGATTTGACCTCATCAGACTCATACTTTCGCGTTTTTCACATACTTGTTGAAGAGATCCTGGGTTTTTTCTGGTTTGGATCACGTAGTAGTGTGGTACCACACTGAAACAGTCCATTAAACCTGGTTTGGATCAATATTTTAGAGGATAACGCATGTTAGGTCTAGGTTAGGTCTGGGATTTTCACTGATCAGACTCATACTTTCGCATTCTTCACATACTCGTTGAACAGATCCTGGGTTTTTTCTGGTTTGGATCACGTAGTAATGTGGTATCACACTGAAACAGTCGATGAAACCTGGTTTCGATCAATATTTTGGAGGATAACGCAAGTTAAGTCTGGGATTGGTCTGGGATTTGACCTCATCAGACTCATACTTTCGCACACTTCACATACTCGTTGAACAGATCCTGGGTTATTTTCTGGTTTGGATCACATAGTAATGTGGTACCACACTGAAACAGTCGATTAAACCAGGTTTCGATCAATATTTTTGAGGATAACGCATGTTAGGTCTAGGTTAGGCCTGGGATTTTCACTCATCAGGCTCATACTTTCGCATTCTTCACATACTTGTTGAACGGATCCTGGGTTTTTTCTGGTTTGGATCACGTAGTAATGTGGTACCACACTGAAACAGTCGATTAAACCAGGTTTCGATCAATATTTTTGAGGATAACGCATGTTAGGTCTAGGTTAGGCCTGGGATTTTCACTCATCAGTCTCATACTTTCGCGTTCTTCTCATACTTGTTGAACGGATCCTGGGTTTTTGCTGGTTTGGATCACGTAGTAATGTGGGACCACACGGAAACTGTCAATTAAACCTGGTTTCGATCAATATATTAGAGAATAATTCATGTTAGGTCTAGGTTAGGTCTGGGATTTGCTCTCATCAGGCTCATTCTTTCGCATATTTCTCATACTTGATGGCTAGATCCTGGGCTTTTTCTGGATTGCATAACGTAGTAATGAAGTACAACATTGAAACAGTCAATTAAACCTGGATTCCATCAATATCTTAGAGGACAACGCAAGTTAGGTCTGGGATAGGTCTGGGATTTGCCCACATCAGGCTCATACATTCGCGTTTTTCACATACTCGTTGAACAGATCCTCGGTTATTTTCTGGTTTGGATAGCATAGTAATGTGGTACCACACTGAAACAGTCGATTAAACCAGGTTTCGATCAATATTTTTGAGGATAACGCATGTTAGGTCTAGGTTAGGCCTGGGATTTTCACTCATCAGACACTTGCTTTCGCATTCTTCACATACTTGTTGAACGGATCCTGGGTTTTTGCTGGTTTGGATCACGTAGTAATGTGGGACCACACAGAAGCAATCAATTAAACCTGGTCTTGATAAATATTTTAGAGGATAACGCATGTTAGGTCTGGGTTAGGTCTAGGATTTGCCCTCGTCAGGCTCAAACTTTCGCATATTTCTCATACTTCATGGCTAGATCCTGGGCTATTTCTGGATTGTATCACGTAGTAATGTGGTACCACACAGAAACAGTCAATTAAACCTGGTTTCGATCAATATTTTAGAGGATAACGCAAGTTAGGTCTGGGATAGGTCTGGGATTTTCCCTCATCAGGCTCATACTTTCGCGTTTTTCACATACTTGTTGAACAGATCCTGGGTTTTTTTCTGGATTGGGTGACGTAGTAGTGTGGTACCACACTGAAACAGTCGATTAAACCTGGTTTCGATCAATATTTTTGAGGATAACGCATGTTAGGTCTAGGTTAGGCCTGGGATTTTCACTCATCAGACACTTACTTTCGCATTCTTCACATACTTGTTGAACGGATCCTGGGTTTTTTCTGGTTTGGATCACGTAGTAATGTGGGACCACACGGAAACAGTCAATTAAACCTGGTTTCGATCAATATATTAGAGAATAATTCATGTTAGGGCTAGGTTAGGTCTGGGATTTGCTCTCATCAGGCTCATTCTTTCGCATATTTCTCATACTTGATGGCTAGATCCTGGGCTTTTTCTGGATTGCATAACGTAGTAATGAAGTACAACATTGAAACAGTCAATTAAACCTGGATTCCATCAATATCTTAGAGGACAACGCAAGTTAGGTCTGGGATAGGTCTGGGATTAGCCCACATCAGGCTCATACTTTCGCGTTTTTCACATACTCGTTGAACAGATCCTGGGTTATTTTCTGGTTTGGATCGCATAGTAATGTGTTACCACACTGAAACAGTCGATTAAACCAGGTTTCGATCAATATTTTTGAGGATAACGCATGTTAGGTCTAGGTTAGGCCTGGGATTTTCACTCATCAGTCTCATACTTTCGCATTCTTCTCATACTTGTTGAACGGATCCTGGGTTTTTGCTGGTTTGGATCACGTAGTAATGTGGGACCACACGGAAACAGTCAATTAAACCTGGTTTCGATCAATATGTTAGAGAATAATTCATGTTAGGTCTAGGTTAGGTCTGGGATTTGCTCTCATCAGGCTCATTCTTTCGCATATTTCTCATACTTGATGGCTAGATCCTGGGCTTTTTCTGGATTGCATCACGTAGTAATGAAGTACAACACTGAAACAGTCAATTAAACCTGGTTACCATCAATATCTTAGAGGACAACGCAAGTTAGGTCTGGGAAAGGTCTGGGATTTGCCCACATCAGACTCATACTTTCGCGTTTTTCACATACTTGTTGAAGAGATCCTGGGTTTTTTCTGGTTTGGATCACGTAGTAGTGTGGTACCACACTGAAACAGTCCATTAAACCTGGTTTGGATCAACATTTTAGAGGATAACGCATGTTAGGTCTAGGTTAGGTCTGGGATTTTCACTCATCAGACTCATACTTTCGCATTCTTCACATACTTGTTGAACGGATCCTGTGTTTTTTCTGGTTTGGATCACGTAGTAATGTGGGACCACACGGAAACAGTCAATTAAACCTGGTTTTGATCAATATCTTAGAGAAAAATTCATGTTAGGTCTAGGTTAGGTCTGGGATTTGCCGTCATCAGGCTCATACTTTCGCATATTTCTCATACTTCATGGCTGGATCCTGGCCTATTTCTGGATTGGATCATGTAGTAATGTGGTACCACACTGAAACAGTCAATTAAACCTGGTTTGGATCAATATTTTTAGAGGATAACGCATGTTAGGTCTAGGTTAGCCCTGGGATTTTCACTCATCAGACTCATACTTTCGCATTCTTCACATACTTGTTGAACGGATCCTGGGTTTTTTATGGTTTGGTTCACGTAGTAATGTGGTACCACACTGAAACATTCAATTAAACCTGATCTTGATAAATATTTCAGAGTATAACGCATGTTAGGTCTGGGTTAGCTCTAGGATTTGCCCTCATCAGGCTCATACTTTCGCATATTTCTCATACTTCATGGCTAGATCCTGGGCTGTTTCTGGATCGTATCACGTAGTAATGTGGTACCACGCTGAAACAGTCAATTAAACCTGGTTTCGATCAATATTTTAGAGGATAACGCAAGTTAGGTCTGGCATAGGTCTGGGATTCGCCCTCTTCAGACTCATACTTTCGCATATTTCTCATACTAGATGGCTAGTTCCTGGGCTTTTTCTGGATTGCATCACGTAGTAATGAAGTACAACACTGAAACACTCAATTAAACCTGGTTTCGATCAATATTATTGAGGATAACGCATGTTAGGTCTAGGTTAGGCCTGGGATTTTCACTCATCAGACTCATACTTTCGCATTCTTCACATACTTGTTGAACGGATCCTGGGTTTTTTCTGGTTTGGATCACGTAGTAATGTAGGACCACACTGAAACAGTCAATTAAACCTGGTTTGGATCAATATTTTAGAGAATAATTCATGTTAGGTCTAGGTTAGGTCTGGGATTTGCTCTCATCAGGCTCATTCTTTCGCATATTTCTCATACTTGATGGCTAGATCCTGGGCTTTTTCTGGATTGCATCTCGTAGTAATGAAGTGCAACACTGAAACAGTCAATTAAACCTGGTTTCCATCAATATCTTAGAGGACAACGCAAGTTAGGTCTGGGATAGGTCTGGGACTTGCCCTCATCACGCTCATACTTTCGCGTTTTTGACATACTTGTTGAACAGATCCTGGGTTTTTTATGGTTTGGATCACGTAGTAGTGTGGTACCACACTGAAACAGTCCATTAAACCAGGTTTGGATCAATATTTTTGAGGATAACGCATGTTAGGTCTAGGTTAGGTCGGGGATTTTCACTCATCAGACTCATACTTTGGCATTCTTCACATACTTGTTGAACGGATCCTGGGTTTTTTCTGGTATGGATCACGTAGTAATGTGGTACCACACTGAAACAGTCGATTGAACCTGGTTTCGATCAGTATTTTAGACGATAACGCAACATAAGTCTGGGATAGGTCTGGGATTTGACCTCATCAGACTCATACTTTCGCGTTTTTCACATACTTGTTGGAGAGATCCTGGGTTTTTTCTGGTTTGGATCTCGTAGTAGTGTGGTACCACACTGAAAAAGTCCATTAAACCTGGTTTGGATCAATATTTTAGAGGATAACGCATGTTAGGTCTAGGTTAGGTCTGGGATTTTCACTCATCAGACTCATACTTTCGCATTCTTCACATACTCGTTGAACAGATCCTGGGTTTTTTCTGGTTTGGATCACGTAGTAATATGGTATCACACTGAAACAGTCGATGAAACCTGGTTTCGATCAATATTTTGGAGGATAACGCAAGTTAAGTCTGGGATTGGTCTGGTATTTGACCTCATCAGACTCATACTTTCGCACACTTCACATACTCGTTGAACAGATCCTGGGTTATTTTCTGGTTTGGATCACATAGTAATGTGGTACCACACTGAAACAGTCGATTAAACCAGGTTTCGATCAATATTTTTGAGGATAACGCATGTTAGGTCTAGGTTAGGCCTGGGATTTTCACTCATCAGGCTCATACTTTCGCATTCTTCACATACTTGTTGAACGGATCCTGGGCTTTTTCTGGTTTGGATCACGTAGTAATGTGGTACCACACTGAAACAGTCGATTGAACCTGGTTTCGATCAGTATTTTAGAGGATAACGCAACATAAGTCTGGGATAGGTCTGGGATTTGACCTCATCAGACTCATACTTTCGCTGTTTTCACATACTTGTTGAAGAGATCCTGGGTTTTTTCTGTTTTGGATCACGTAGTAGTGTGGTACCACATTGAAACAGTCCATTAAACCTCGTTTGGATCAACATTTTAGAGGATAACGCATGTTAGGTCTAGGTTAGGTCTGGGATTTTCACTCATCAGACTCATACTTTCGCATTCTTCACATACTTGTTGAACGGATCCTGTGTTTTTTCTGGTTTGGATCACGTAGTAATGTGGTACCACACTGAAACAGTCAATTAAACCTGGTTTTGATCAATATCTTAGAGAATAATCCATGTTAGGTCTAGGTTAGGTCTGGGATTTGCCGTCATCAGGCTCATACTTTCGTATATTTCTCATACTTCATGGCTGGATCCTGGGCTATTTCTGGAATGGATCATGTAGTAATGTGGTACCACACTGAAACAGTCAATTAAACCTGGTTTGGATCAATATTTTTAGAGGATAACGGATGTTAGGTCTAGGTTAGCCCTGGGATTTTCACTCATCAGACTCATACTTTCGCATTCTTCACATACTTGTTGAACGGATCCTGGGTTTTTTCTGGTTTGGTTCACGTAGTAATGTGGTACCACACTGAAACATTCAATTAAACCTGATCTTGATAAATATTTCAGAGTATAACGCATGTTAGGTCTGGGTTAGGTCTAGGATTTGCCCTCATCAGGCTCATACTTTCGCATATTTCTCATACTTCATGGCTAGATCCTGGGCTGTTTCTGGATTGTATAACGTAGTAATGTGGTACCACGCTGAAACAGTCAATTAAACCTGGTTTCGATCAATATTTTAGAGGATAACGCAAGTTAGGTCTGGCATAGGTCTGGGATTCGCCCTCATCAGACTCATACTTTCGCGTTTTTCACATACTTGTTGAACTGATCCTGGGCTTTTTCTGGTTTGGATCACGTAGTAATGTGGTAACACACTGAAACAGTCAATTAAACCTGGTTTCGATCAATATTTTAGAGAATAATTCATGTTAGGTCTAGGTTAGGTCTGGGATTTGCTCTCATCAGGCTCATACTTTCGCATATTTCTCATACTAGATGGCTAGTTCCTGGGCTTTTTCTGGATTGCATCACGTAGTAATGAAGTACAACACTGAAACACTCAATTAAACCTGGTTTCGATCAATATTATTGAGGATAACGCATGTTAGGTCTAGGTTAGGCCTGGGATTTTCACTCATCAGACTCATACTTTCGCATTCTTCACATACTTGTTGAACGGATCCTGGGTTTTTTCTGGTTTGGATCACGTAGTAATGTGGGACCACACTGAAACAGTCAATTAAACCTGGTTTCGATCAATATTTTAGAGAATAATTCATGTTAGGTCTAGGTTAGGTCTGGGATTTGCTCTCATCAGGCTCATTCTTTCGCATATTTCTCATACTTGATGGCAAGATCCTGGGCTTTTTCTGGATTGCATCTCGTAGTAATGAAGTGCAACACTGAAACAGTCAATTAAACCTGGTTTCCATCAATATCTTAGAGGACAACGCAAGTTAGGTCTGGGATAGGTCTGGGACTTGCCCTCATCACGCTCATACTTTCGCGTTTTTGACATACTTGTTGAACAGATCCTGGGTTTTTTCTGGTTTGGATCACGTAGTAGTGTGGTACCACACTGAAACAGTCCATTAAACCAGGTTTGGATCTATATTTTAGAGGATAACGCATGTTAGGTCTAGGTTAGGTCGGGGATTTTCACTCATCAGACTCATACTTTCGCATTCTCCACATACTTGTTGAACGGATCCTGTGTTTTTTCTGGTTTGGATCACGTAGTAAAGTGGTACCACACTGAAACAGTCAATTAAACCTGGTTTTGATCAATATCTTAGAGAATAATTCATGTTAGGTCTAGGTTAGGTCTGGGATTTGCTCTCATCAGGCTCATTCTTTCGCATATTTCTCATACTTGATGGCTAGATCCTGGGCTTTTTCTGGATTGCATAACGTAGTAATGAAGTACAACATTGAAACAGTCAATTAAACCTGGATTCCATCAATATCTTAGAGGACAACGCAAGTTAGGTCTGGGATTGTTCTGGGATTTGCCCACATCAGGCTCATACATTCGCGTTTTTCACATACTCGTTGAACAGATCCTCGGTTATTTTCTGGTTTGGATAGCATAGTAATGTGGTACCACACTGAAACAGTCGATTAAACCAGGTTTCGATCAATATTTTTGAGGATAACGCATGTTAGGTCTAGGTTAGGCCTGGGATTTTCACTCATCAGACACTTACTTTCGCATTCTTCACATACTTGTTGAACGGATCCTGGGTTTTTTCTGGTTTGGATCACGTAGTAATGTGGGACCACACGGAAACAGTCGATTAAACCAGGTTTCGATCAATATTTTTGAGGATAACGCATGTTAGGTCTAGGTTAGGCCTGGGATTTTCACTCATCAGACTCATACTTTCGCATTCTTCTCATACTTGTTGAACGGATCCTGGGTTTTTGCTGGTTTGGATCACGTAGTAATGTGGGACCACACAGAAGCAATCAATTAAACCTGGTCTTGATAAATATTTTAGAGGATAACGCATGTTAGGTCTGGGTTAGGTCTAGGATTTGCCCTCGTCAGGCTCAAACTTTCGCATATTTCTCATACTTCATGGCTAGATCCTGGGCTATTTCTGGATTGTATCACGTAGTAATGTGGTACCACACAGAAACAGTCAATTAAACCTGGTTTCGATCAATATTTTAGAGGATAACGCAGGTTAGGTCTTGGATAGGTCTGGGATTTTCCCTCATCAGGCTCATACTTTCGCGTTTTTCACATACTTGTTGAACAGATCCTGGGTTTTTTTCTGGATTGGGTGACGTAGTAGTGTGGTACCACACTGAAACAGTCGATTAAACCTGGTTTCGATCAATATTTTTGAGGATAACGCATGTTAGGTCTAGGTTAGGCCTGGGATTTTCACTCATCAGACACTTACTTTCGCATTCTTCACATACTTGTTGAACGGATCCTGGGTTTTTTCTGGTTTGGATCACGTAGTAATGTGGGACCACACGGAAACAGTCAATTAAACCTGGTTTCGATCAATATTTTTGAGGATAACGCATGTTAGGTCTAGGTTAGGTCTGGGATCTTCACTCATCAGGCTCATACTTTCGCATATTTCTCATACTTCATGGCTAGATCCTGGGCTGTTTCTGGATTGTATCACGTAGTAATGTGGTACCACGCTGAAACAGTCAATTAAACCTGGTTTCGATCAATATTTTAGAGGATAACGCAAGTTAGGTCTGGCATAGGTCTGGGATTCGCCCTCTTCAGACTCATACTTTCGCATATTTCTCATACTAGATGGCTAGTTCCTGGGCTTTTTCTGGATTGCATCACGTAGTAATGAAGTACAACACTGAAACACTCAATTAAACCTGGTTTCGATCAATATTATTGAGGATAACGCATGTTAGGTCTAGGTTAGGCCTGGGATTTTCACTCATCAGACTCATACTTTCGCATTCTTCACATACTTGTTGAACGGATCCTGGGTTTTTTCTGGTTTGGATCACGTAGTAATGTAGGACCACACTGAAACAGTCAATTAAACCTGGTTTGGATCAATATTTTAGAGAATAATTCATGTTAGGTCTAGGTTAGGTCTGGGATTTGCTCTCATCAGGCTCATTCTTTCGCAAATTTCTCATACTTGATGGCTAGATCCTGGGCTTTTTCTGGATTGCATCTCGTAGTAATGAAGTGCAACACTGAAACAGTCAATTAAACCTGGTTTCCATCAATATCTTAGAGGACAACGCAAGTTAGGTCTGGGATAGGTCTGGGACTTGCCCTCATCACGCTCATACTTTCGCGTTTTTGACATACTAGTTGAACAGATCCTGGGTTTTTTCTGGTTTGGATCACGTAGTAGTGTGGTACCACACTGAAACAGTCCATTAAACCAGGTTTGGATCAATATTTTTGAGGATAACGCATGTTAGGTCTAGGTTAGGTCGGGGATTTTCACTCATCAGACTCATACTTTGGCATTCTTCACATACTTGTTGAACGGATCCTGGGTTTTTTCTGGTATGGATCACGTAGTAATGTGGTACCACACTGAAACAGTCGATTGAACCTGGTTTCGATCAGTATTTTAGACGATAACGCAACATAAGTCTGGGATAGGTCTGGGATTTGACCTCATCAGACTCATACTTTCGCGTTTTTCACATACTTGTTGGAGAGATCCTGGGTTTTTTCTGGTTTGGATCTCGTAGTAGTGTGGTACCACACTGAAAAAGTCCATTAAACCTGGTTTGGATCAATATTTTAGAGGATAACGCATGTTAGGTCTGGGATTTTCACTCATCAGACTCATACTTTCGCATTCTTCACATACTCGTTGAACAGATCCTGGGTTTTTTCTGGTTTGGATCACGTAGTAATGTGGTATCACACTGAAACAGTCGATTAAACCAGGTTTCGATCAATATTTTTGAGGATAACGCATGTTAGGTCTAGGTTAGGCCTGGGATTTTCACTCATCAGGCTCATACTTTCGCATTCTTCACATACTTGTTGAACGGATCCTGGGATTTTTCTGGTTTGGATCACGTAGTAATGTGGTATCACACTGAAACAGTCGATTGAACCTGGTTTCGATCAGTATTTTAGAGGATAACGCAACATAAGTCTGGGATAGGTCTGGGATTTGACCTCATCAGACTCATACTTTCGCTGTTTTCACATACTTGTTGAAGAGATCCTGGGTTTTTTCTGGTTTGGACCGCATAGTAATGTGTTACCACACTGAAACAGTCGATTAAACCAGGTTTCGATCAATATTTTTGAGGATAACGCATGTTAGGTCTAGGTTAGGCCTGGGATTTTCACTCATCAGTCTCATACTTTCGCATTCTTCTCATACTTGTTGAACGGATCCTGGGTTTTTGCTGGTTTGGATCACGTAGTAATGTGGGACCACACTGAAACAGTCAATTAAACCTGGTTTCGATCAATATATTAGAGAATAATTCATGTTAGGTCGAGGTTAGGTCTGGGATTTGCTCTCATCAGGCTCATTCTTTCGCATATTGCTCATACTTGATGGCTAGATCCTGGGCTTTTTCTGGATTGCATCACGTAGTAATGAAGTACAACACTGAAACAGTCAATTAATCCTGGTTACCATCAATATCTTAGAGGACAACGCAAGTTAGGTCTGGGATAGGTCTGGGATTTGCCCACATCAGACTCATACTTTCGCGTTTTTCACATACTTGTTGAAGAGATCCTGGGTTTTTTCTGGTTTGGATCACGTAGTAGTGTGGTACCACATTGAAACAGTCCATTAAACCTGGTTTGGATCAACATTTTAGAGGATAACGCATGTTAGGTCTAGGTTAGGTCTGGGATTTTCACTCATCAGACTCATACTTTCGCATTCTTCACATACTTGTTGAACGGATCCTGTGTTTTTTCTGGTTTGGATCACGTAGTAATGTGGTACCACACTGAAACAGTCAATTAAACCTGGTTTTGATCAATATCTTAGAGAATAATCCATGTTAGGTCTAGGTTAGGTCTGGGATTTGCCGTCATCAGGCTCATACTTTCGTATATTTCTCATACTTCATGGCTGGATCCTGGGCTATTTCTGGAATGGATCATGTAGTAATGTGGTACCACACTGAAACAGTCAATTAAACCTGGTTTGGATCAATATTTTTAGAGGATAACGCATGTTAGGTCTAGGTTAGCCCTGGGATTTTCACTCATCAGACTCATATTTTCGCATTCTTCACATACTTGTTGAACGGATCCTGGGTTTTTTCTGGTTTGGTTCACGTAGTAATGTGGTACCACACTGAAACATTCAATTAAACCTGATCTTGATAAATATTTCAGAGTATAACGCATGTTAGGTCTGGGTTAGGTCTAGGATTTGCCCTCATCAGGCTCATACTTTCGCATATTTCTCATACTTCATGGCTAGATCCTGGGCTGTTTCTGGATTGTATCACGTAGTAATGTGGTACCACGCTGAAACAGTCAATTAAACCTGGTTTCGATCAATATTTTAGAGGATAACGCAAGTTAGGTCTGGCATAGGTCTGGGATTCGCCCTCATCAGACTCATACTTTCGCGTTTTTGACATACTTGTTGAACAGATCCTGGGTTTTTTCTGGTTTGGATCACGTAGTAGTGTGGTACCACACTGAAACAGTCAATTAAACCTGGTTTTGATCAATATCTTAGAGAATAATTCATGTTAGGTCTAGGTTAGGTCTGGGATTTGCTCTCATCAGGCTCATTCTTTCGCATATTTCTCATACTTGATGGCTAGATCCTGGGCTATTTCTGGATTGCATAACGTAGTAATGAAGTACAACATTGAAACAGTCAATTAAACCTGGATTCCATCAATATCTTAGAGGACAACGCAAGTTAGGTCTGGGATTGTTCCGGGATTTGCCCACATCAGGCTCATACATTCGCGTTTTTCACATACTCGTTGAACAGATCCTCGGTTATTTTCTGGTTTGGATAGCATAGTAATGTGGTACCACACTGAAACAGTCGATTAAACCAGGTTTCGATCAATATTTTTGAGGATAACGCATGTTAGGTCTAGGTTAGGCCTGGGATTTTCACTCATCAGACACTTACTTTCGCATTCTTCACATACTTGTTGAACGGATCCTGGGTTTTTTCTGGTTTGGATCACGTAGTAATGTGGGACCACACGGAAACAGTCGATTAAACCAGGTTTCGATCAATATTTTTGAGGATAACGCATGTTAGGTCTAGGTTAGGCCTGGGATTTTCACTCATCAGACTCATACTTTCGCATTCTTCTCATACTTGTTGAACGGATCCTGGGTTTTTGCTGGTTTGGATCACGTAGTAATGTGGGACCACACAGAAGCAATCAATTAAACCTGGTCTTGATAAATATTTTAGAGGATAACGCATGTTAGGTCTGGGTTAGGTCTAGGATTTGCCCTCGTCTGGCTCAAACTTTCGCATATTTCTCATACTTCATGGCTAGATCCTGGGCTATTTCTGGATTGTATCACGTAGTAATGTGGTACCACACAGAAACAGTCAATTAAACCTGGTTTCGATCAATATTTTAGAGGATAACGCAAGTTAGGTCTGGGATAGGTCTGGGATTTTCCCTCATCAGGCTCATACTTTCGCGTTTTTCACATACTTGTTGAACAGATCCTGGGTTTTTTTCTGGATTGGGTGACGTAGTAGTGTGGTACCACACTGAAACAGTCGATTAAACCTGGTTTCGATCAATATTTTTGAGGATAACGCATGTTAGGTCTAGGTTAGGCCTGGGATTTTCACTCATCAGACACTTACTTTCGCATTCTTCACATACTTGTTGAACGGATCCTGGGTTTTTTCTGGTTTGGATCACGTAGTAATGTGGGACCACACGGAAACAGTCAATTAAACCTGGTTTCGATCAATATATTAGAGAATAATTCATGTTAGGACTAGGTTAGGTCTGGGATTTGCTCTCATCAGGCTCATTCTTTCGCATATTTCTCATACTTGATGGCTAGATCCTGGGCTTTTTCTGGATTGCATAACGTAGTAATGAAGTACAACACTGAAACAGTCAATTAAACCTGGATTCCATCAATATCTTAGAGGACAACGCAAGTTAGGTCTGGGATAGGTCTGGGATTTGCCCACATCAGGCTCATACTTTCGCGTTTTTCACATACTCGTTGAACAGATCCTGGGTTATTTTCTGGTTTGGATCGCATAGTAATGTGTTACCACACTGAAACAGTCGATTAAACCAGGTTTCGATCAATATTTTTGAGGATAACGCATGTTAGGTCTAGGTTAGGCCTGGGATTTTCACTCATCAGTCTCATACTTTCGCATTCTTCTCATAATTGTTGAACGGATCCTGGGTTTTTGCTGGTTTGGATCACGTAGTAATGTGGGACCACACGGAAACAGTCAATTAAACCTGGTTTCGATCAATACATTAGAGAATAATTCATGTTAGGTCTAGGTTAGGTCTGGGGTTTGCTCTCATCAGGCTCATTCTTTCGCATATTTCTCATACTTGATGGCTAGATCCTGGGCTTTTTCTGGATTGCATCACGTAGTAATGAAGTACAACACTGAAACAGTCAATTAAACCTGGTTACCATCAATATCTTAGAGGACAACGCAAGTTAGGTCTGGGATAGGTCTGGGATTTGCCCACATCAGACTCATACTTTCGCGTTTTTCACATACTTGTTGAAGAGATCCTGGGTTTTTTCTGGTTTGGATCACGTAGTAGTGTGGTGCCACACTGAAACAGTCCATTAAACCTGGTTTGGATCAACATTTTAGAGGATAACGCATGTTAGGTCTAGGTTAGGTCTGGGATTTTCACTCATCAGACTCATACTTTCGCATTCTTCACATACTTGTTGAACGGATCCTGTGTTTTTTCTGGTTTGGATCACGTAGTAAAGTGGTACCACACTGAAACAGTCAATTAAACCTGGTTTTGATCAATATCTTAGAGAATAATTCATGTTAGGTCTAGGTTAGGTCTGGGATTTGCCGTCACCAGGCTCATACTTTCGCATATTTCTCATACTTCATGGCTCGATCCTGGGCTATTTCTGGATTGGATCATGTAGTAATGTGGTACCACACTGAAACAGTCAATTAAACCTGGTTTGGATCAATATTTTTAGAGGATAACGCATGTTAGGTCTAGGTTAGCCCTGGGATTTCACTCATCAGACTCATACTTTCGCATTCTTCACATACTTGTTGAACGGATCCTGGGTTTTTTCTGGTTTGGTTCACGTAGTAATGTGGTACCACACTGAAACATTCAATTAAACCTGATCTTGATAAATATTTCAGAGTATAACGCATGTTAGGTCTGGGTTAGCTCTAGGATTTGCCCTCATCAGGCTCATACTTTCGCATATTTCTCATACTTCATGGCTAGATCCTGGGCTGTTTCTGGATTGTATAACGTAGTAATGTGGTACCACGCTGAAACAGTCAATTAAACCTGGTTTCGATCAATATTTTAGAGGATAACGCAAGTTAGGTCTGGCATAGGTCTGGGATTCGCCCTCTTCAGACTCATACTTTCGCATATTTCTCATACTAGATGGCTAGTTCCTGGGCTTTTTCTGGATTGCATCACGTAGTAATGAAGTACAACACTGAAACACTCAATTAAACCTGGTTTCGATCAATATTATTGAGGATAACGCATGTTAGGTCTAGGTTAGGCCTGGGATTTTCACTCATCAGACTCATACTTTCGCATTCTTCACATACTTGTTGCACGGATCCTGGGTTTTTTCTGGTTTGGATCACGTAGTAATGTAGGACCACACTGAAACAGTCAATTAAACCTGGTTTGGATCAATATTTTAGAGAATAAGTCATGTTAGGTCTAGGTTATGTCTGGGATTTGCTCTCATCAGGCTCATTCTTTCGCATATTTCTCATAGTTGATGGCTAGATCCTGGGCTTTTTCTGGATTGCATCTCGTAGTAATGAAGTGCAACACTGAAACAGTCAATTAAACCTGGTTTCCATCAATATCTTAGAGGACAACGCAAGTTAGGTCTGGGATAGGTCTGGGACTTGCCCTCATCACGCTCATACTTTCGCGTTTTTGACATACTTGTTGAACAGATCCTGGGTTTTTTCTGGTTTGGATCACGTAGTAGTGTGGTACCACACTGAAAGAGTCCATTAAACCAGGTTTGGATCAATATTTTTGAGGATAACGCATGTTAGGTCTAGGTTAGGTCGGGGATTTTCACTCATCAGACTCATACTTTCGCATTCTTCACATACTTGTTGAACGGATCCTGTGTTTTTTCTGGTTTGGATCACGTAGTAATGTGGTACCCCACTGAAACAGACAATTAAACCTGGTTTTGATCAATATCTTAGAGAATAATCCATGTTAGGTCTAGGTTAGGTCTGGGATTTGCCGTCATCAGGCTCATACTTTCGTATATTTCTCATACTTCATGGCTGGATCCTGGGCTATTTCTGGAATGGATCATGTAGTAATGTGGTACCACACTGAAACAGTCAATTAAACCTGGTTTGGATCAATATTTTTAGAGGATAACGCATGTTAAGTCTAGGTTAGCCCTGGGATTTTCACTCATCAGACTCATACTTTCGCATTCTTCACATACTTGTTGAACGGATCCTGGGTTTTTTCTGGTTTGGTTCACGTAGTAATGTGGTACCACACTGAAACATTCAATTAAACCTGATCTTGATAAATATTTCAGAGTATAACGCATGTTAGGTCTGGGTTAGGTCTAGGATTTGCCCTCATCAGGCTCATACTTTCGCATATTTCTCATACTTCATGGCTAGATCCTGGGCTGTTTCTGGATTGTATCACGTAGTAATGTGGTACCACGCTGAAAGAGTCAATTAAACCTGGTTTCGATCAATATTTTAGAGGATAACGCAAGTTAGGTCTGGCATAGGTCTGGGATTCGCCCTCATCAGACTCATACTTTCGCGTTTTTCACATACTTGTTGAACTGATCCTGGGCTTTTTCTGGTTTGGATCACGTAGTAATGTGGTAACACATTGAAACAGTCAATTAAACCTGGTTTCGATCAATATTTTAGAGAATAATTCATGTTAGGTCTAGGTTAGGTCTGGGATTTGCTCTCATCAGGCTCATACTTTCGCATATTTCTCATACTAGATGGCTAGTTCCTGGGCTTTTTCTGGATTGAGCACGTAGTAATGAAGTACAACACTGAAACACTCAATTAAACCTGGTTTCGATCAATATTATTGAGGATAACGCATGTTAGGTCTAGGTTAGGCCTGGGATTTTCACTCATCAGACTCATACTTTCGCATTCTTCACATACTTGTTGAACGGATCCTGGGTTTTTTCTGGTTTGGATCACGTAGTAATGTGGGACCACACTGAAACAGTCAATTAAACCTGGTTTCGATCAATATTTTAGAGAATAATTCATGTTAGGTCTAGGTTAGGTCTGGGATTTGCTCTCATCAGGCTCATTCTTTCGCATATTTCTCATACTTGATGGCAAGATCCTGGGCTTTTTCTGGATTGCATCTCCTAGTAATGAAGTGCAACACTGAAACAGTCAATTAAACCTGGTTTCCATCAATATCTTAGAGGACAACGCAAGTTAGGTCTGGGATAGGTCTGGGATTTTCACTCATCACGCTCATACTTTCGCGTTTTTGACATACTTGTTGAACAGATCCTGGGTTTTTTTCTGGTTTGGATCACGTAGTAGTGTGGTACCACACTGAAACAGTCCATTAAACCAGGTTTGGATCAATATTTTAGAGGATAACGCATGTTAGGTCTAGGTTAGGTCGGGGATTTTCACTCATCAGACTCATACTTTCGCATTCTTCACATACTAATTGTACAGATCCTGGGTTTTATTCTGGTTTGGATCACGTAGTAATGTGGTACCACACTGAAACAGTCGATTAAACCTGGTTTCGTTCAATAATTTTGAGGGTAACGCATGTTAGGTCTAGGTTAGGCCTGGGGTTTTCCCTCATCAGACTCATACTTTCGCATTCTTCACATACTTGTTGAACGGATCCTGAGTTTTTTCTGGTTTGGATCACGTAGTAATGTGGTACCACACTGAAACAGTCGATTGAACCTGGTTTCGATCAGTATTTTAGAGGATAACGCAACATAAGTCTGGGATAGGTCTGGGATTTGACCTCATCAGACTCATACTTTCGCGTTTTTCACATACTTGTTGAAGAGATCCTGGGTTTTTTCTGGTTTGGATCACGTAGTAGTGTGGAACCACACTGAAACAGTCCATTAAACCTGGTTTGGATCAATATTTTAGAGGATAACGCATGTTAGGTCTAGGTTAGGTCTGGGATTTGCTCTCATCAGGCTCATACTTTCGCACACTTCACATACTCGTTGAACAGATCCTGGGTTTTTTCTGGTTTGGATCACATCGTAATGTGGTACCACACTGAAACAGTCGATGAAACCTGGTTTCGATCAATATTTTAGAGGATAACGCAAGTTAAGTCTGGGATTGGTCTGGGATTTGACCTCATCAGACTCATACTTTCGCACACTTCACATACTCGTTGAACAGATCCTGGGTTATTTTCTGGTTTGGATCACATAGTAATGTGGTACCACACTGAAACAGTCGATTAAACCAGGTTTCGATCAATATTTTAGAGGATAACGCATGTTAGGCCTAGGTTAGGCCTGGGATTTTCACTCATCACGCTCATACTTTCGCATTCTTCACATACTTGTTGAACGGATCCTGGGTTTTTTCTGGTTTGGATCACGTAGTAATGTGGTACCACACTGAAACAGTCGATTGAACCTGGTTTCGATCAGTATTTTATAGGATAACGCAACATAAGACTGGGATAGGTCTGGGATTTGACCTCATCAGACTCATACTTTCGCGTTTTTCACATACTTGTTGAAGAGATCCTGGGTTTTTTTCTGGATTGGGTCACGTAGTAATGAAGTACAACACTGAAACAGTCAATTAAACCTGGTTTCCATCAATATTTTAGAGGACATCGCATGTTAGGTCTAGGTTAGGCGTGGGATTTGCCCTCATCAGGGTCATACTTTCGCAGTTTTAACATACATGTTGACCTGATCGAGGGTTTTTTCTGCTTTGGATCACGTAGTAAAGTGGTACCACACTGAAACAGTCCATTAAACCTGGTTTGGATCAATATTTTAGAGGATAACGCATTGTAGGTCTGGGATAGGTCTGGGATTTGCCCTCATCAGGCTCATACTTTCGCGTTTTTCACATACTTGTTGAACAGATACTGGGTTTTTTCTGGTTTGGATCACGTAGTAGTGTGGTACCACACTGAAACAGTCGATGAAACCTGGTTTCGATCAATATTTTAGAGGATAACGCAAGTTAGGTCTGGGATAGTTCTGGGATTTTCCCTCATCAGGCTCATACTTTCGCGTTCTTCACATACTTGTTGAACAGATCCTGGGTTTTTTTCTGGATTGGGTCACGTAGTAATGAAGTACAACACTGAAACAGTCAATTAAACCTGGTTTCCATCAATATTTTAGAGGACATCGCATGTTAGGTCTAGGTTAGGCCTGGGATTTGCCCTCATCAGGGTCATACTTTCGCAGTTTTAACATACATGTTGACCTGATCGAGGGTTTTTTCTGCTTTTGATCACGTAGTAAAGTGGTACCACACTGAAACAGTCCATTAAACCTGGTTTGGATCAATATTTTAGAGGATAACGCATTGTAGGTCTGGGATAGGTCTGGGATTTGCCCTCATCAGGCTCATACTTTCGCGTTTTTCACATACTTGTTGAACAGATCCTGGGTTTTTTCTGGTTTGGATCACGTAGTAGTGTGGTACCACACTGAAACAGTCGATGAAACCTGGTTTCGATCAATATTTTAGAGTATAACTCATGTTAGGTCTAGGTTAGGCCTGGGATTTTCATTTATCTGACTCATATTTTCGCGTTTTTCACATACTTGTTGAACAGATCCTGGGTTTTTTCTGGTTTGGATCACGAAGTAGTGTGGTACCACACTGAAACAGTCCATTAAACCTGGTTTCGCTCAATATTTTAGAGGATAACGCATGTTAGGTCTAGGTTAGGTCTGGGATTTGCTCTCATCAGGCTCATTCTTTCGCATATTTCTCATACTTGATGTTTAGATCCTGGGCTTTTTCTGGATTGCATCACGTAGTAATGTAGTACCACACTGAAACAGTCAATGAAACCTGGTTTCCATCAATATTTTAGAGGACAACGCAAGTTAGGTCTAGGTAAGGCCTGAGATTTTCACTGATCAGACTCATACTTTCGCATCCTTCACATACTTGTTGAACGGATCCTGGGTTTTTTCTGGTTTGGATCACGTAGTAATGTGGTACCTCACTGAAACGGTCAATTAAACCTGGTTTCGATCAATATTTTGGAGGATAACGCATTGTAGGTCTCGGATAGGTCTGCGATTTGCCCTCATCAGACTCATACTTTCGCACACTTCACATACTCGTTGAACAGATCCTGGGTTTTTTCTGGTTTGGATCACGTAGTAATGTGGTACCACACTGAAACAGTCGATGAAACCTGGTTTCGATCAATATTTTAGAGGATAACGCAAGTTAAGTCTGGGATTGGTCTGGGATTTGACCTCATCAGACTCATACTTTCGCACACTTCACATACTCGTTGAACAGATCCTGGGTTATTTTCTGGTTTGGACCACATAGTAATGTGGTACCACACTGAAACAGTCGATTAAACCAGGTTTCGATCAATATTTTTGAGGATAACGCATGTTAGGTCTAGGTTAGGCCTGGGATTTTCACTCATCAGACTCATACTTTCATATTCTTCACATACTTGTTGAACGGATCCTGGGTTTTTTCTGGTTTTGATCACGTAGTAATGTGGTACCACACTGAAACAGTCGATTAAACAGGGTTTCGATCAGTATTTTAGAGGATAACGCAACATAAGTCTGGGATAGGTCTGGGAGTTGACCTCATCAGACTCATGCTTTCGCGTTTTTCACATACTTGTTGAACAGATCCTGGGTTTTTTCTGGTTTGGATCACGTAGTAGTGTGGTACCGCACTGAAACAGTCCATTAATCCTGGTTTGGATCAATATTTTAGAGGATAACGCATGTTAGGTCTAGGTTAGGTCTGAGATTTTCACTCATCAGACTCATACTTTCGCACACTTCACATACTCGTTGAACAGATCCTGGGTTTTTTCTGGTTTGGATCACGTAGTAATGTGGTACCACACTGAAACAGTCGATGAAACCTGGTTTCGATCAATATTTCAGAGGATAACGTAAGTTAAGTCTGGGATTTGACCTCATCAGACTCATACTTTCGCACACTTCACATACTCGTTGAACAGATCCTGGGTTATTTTCTGGTTTGGACCACATAGTAATGTGGTACCACACTGAAGCAGTCGATTAAACCAGGTTTCGATCAATATTTTAGAGGATAACGCATGTTAGGTCTGGGTTAGGTCTAGGATTTGCCCTCATCAGGCTCATTCTTTCGCATATTACTCAAACTTGATGGCTAGATCCTGGGCTTTTTCTGGATTGCATCACGTAGCAATGAAGTACAACACTGAAACAGTCGATTAAACCAGGTTTCGATCAATATTTTAGAGTATAACTCATGTTAGGTCTAGGTTAGGCCTGGGATTTTCATTTATCTGACTCATATTTTCGCGTTTTTCACATACTTGTTGAACAGATCCTGGGTTTTTTCAGGTTTGGATCACATAGTAATGTGGTACCACACTGAAGCAGTCGATTAAACCAGGTTTCGATCAATATTTTTGAGGATAACGCATGTTAGGTCTTGGTTAGGTCTGGGATTTTCACTCATCAGACTCATACTTTCGCATTCTTCACATACTTGTTGAACGGATCCTGGGTTTTTTCTGGTTTTGATCACGTAGTAATGTGGTACCACACTGAAACAGTCGATTAAACCTGGTTTCGTTCAGTATTTTAGAGGATAACGCAACATAAGTCTGGGATAGGTCTGGGTGTTGACCTCATCAGACTCATGCTTTCGCGTTTTTCACATACTTGTTGAACAGATCCTGGGTTTTTTCTGGTTTGGATCACGTAGTAGTGTGGTACCACACTGAAACAGTCCATTAAACCTGCTTGCGATCAATATTTTAGAGGATAACGCATGTTAGGACTGGGTTAGGTCTAGGATTTGCCCTCATCAGGCTCATTTTTTCGCATATTTCTCAAACTTGATGGCTAGATCCTGGGTTTTTTCAGGATTGGATCACGTAGTAGAGTGGTACCACACTGAAACAGTCCATTAAACCTGGTTTGGATCAATATTTTAGAGGATAACGCATGTTAGGTCTAGGTTAGGTCTGAGATTTTCACTCATCAGACTCATACTTTCGCACACTTCACATACTCGTTGAACAGATCCTGGGTTTTTTCTGGTTTGGATCACGTAGTAATGTGGTACCACACTGAAACAGTCGATGAGACCTGGTTTCGATCAATATTTCAGAGGATAACGTAAGTTAAGTCTGGGATTTGACCTCATCAGACTCATACTTTCGCACACTTCACATACTCGTTGAACAGATCCTGGGTTATTTTCTGGTTTGGACCACATAGTAATGTGGTACCACACTGAAGCAGTCGATTAAACCAGGTTTCGATCAATATTTTAGAGTATAACTCATGTTAGGTCTAGGTTAGGCCTGGGATTTTCATTTATCTGACTCATATTTTCGCGTTTTTCACATACTTGTTGAACAGATCCTGGGTTTTTTCTGGTTTGGATCACGTAGTAATGTGGGACCACACTGAAACAATCAATTAAACCTGGTCTTGATAAATATTTTAGAGGATAGCGCATGTTAGGTCTGGGATAGGTCTGGGATTTGCCCTCATCAGACTCATACTTTCGCACACTTCACATACTCGATGAACAGATCCTGGGTTATTTTCTGGTTTGGATCACATAGTAATGTGGTACCACACTGAAACAGTCGATTAAACCTGGTTTCGTTCAGTATTTTAGAGGATAACGCAACATAAGTCTGGGATAGGTCTGGGAGTTGACCTCATCAGACTCATGCTTTCGCGTTTTTCACATACTTGTTGAACAGATCCTGGGTTTTTTCTGGTTTGGATCACGTAGTAGTGTGGTACCACACTGAAACGGTCCATTAAACCTGCTTGCGATCAATATTTTAGAGGATAACGCATGTTAGGACTGGGTTAGATCTAGGATTTGCCCTCATCAGGCTCATTTTTTCGCATATTTCTCAAACTTGATGGCTAGATCCTGGGCTTTTTCTGGATTGCATCACGTAGTAATGTGGTACCACACTGAAACATTCAATTAAACCTGGTCTTGACAAATATTTTAGAGGATAACGCATTGTAGGTCTGGGTTAGGTCTAGGATTTGCCCTCATCAGGCTCATACTTTCGCATATTTCTCATACTTCATGGCTAGATCCTGGGCTTTTTCTGGATTGCATCACGTAGTAATGAAGTACAACACTGAAACAGTCAATTAAACCTGGTTTCCATCAATATCTTAGAGGACAACGCAAGTTAGGTCTGGGATAGGTCTTGGACTTGCCCTCATCAGGCTCATACTTTCGCGTTTTTCACATACTTGTTGAACAGATCCTGGGTTTTTTCAGGATTGGATCACGTAGTAGAGTGGTACCACACTGAAACAGTCCATTAAACCTGGTTTGGATCAATATTTTAGAGGATAACGCATGTTAGGTCTAGGTTAGGTCTGAGATTTTCACTCATCAGACTCATACTTTCGCACACTTCACATACTCGTTGAACAGATCCTGGGTTTTTTCTGGTTTGGATCACGTAGTAATGTGGTACCACACTGAAACAGTCGATGAAACCTGGTTTCGATCAATATTTCAGAGGATAACGTAAGTTAAGTCTGGGATTTGACCTCATCAGACTCATACTTTCGCACACTTCACATACTTGCTGAACGGATCCTGGGCTTTTTCTGGTTTGGATCACGTAGTAATGTGGGACCACACTGAAACAGTCATTTAAACCTGATTTCGATCAATATTTTAGAGAATAATTCAATTAGGTCTAGGTTTGGTCTGGGATTTGCTCTCATCAGGCTCATTCTTTCGCATATTTCTCATACTTGATGGCTAGATCCTTGGCTTTTTCTGGATTGCATCACGTAGTAATGAAGTACAACACTGAAACAGTCAATTAAACCTGGTTTCCATCAATACCTTAGAGGACAACGCAAGTTAGGTCTGGAATATGTCTGGGGTTTGCCCTCATCAGGCTCATACTTTCGCGTTTTTCACATACTTGTTGAACAGACCCTGGGCTTTTTCTGGTTTGTATCACGTAGTAGTGTGGTACCACACTGAAACAGTCGATTAAACCAGGTTTCGATCAATGTTTTAGAGTATAACTCATGTTAGGTCTAGGTTAGGCCTGGGATTTTCATTTATCTGACTCATATTTTCGCGTTTTTCACATACTTGTTGAACAGATCCCGGGTTTTTTCTGGTTTGGATCACGTAGTAATGTGGGACCACACTGAAACAATCAATTAAACCTGGTCTTGATAAATATTTTAGAGGATAGCGCATGTTAGGTCTGGGATAGGTCTGGGATTTGCCCTCATCAGACTCATACTTTCGCACACTTCACATACTCGTTGAACAGATCCTGGGTTATTTTCTGGTTTGGATCACATAGTAATGTGGTACCACACTGAAGCAGTCGATTAAACCAGGTTTCGATCAATATTTTTGAGGATAACGCATGTTAGGTCTTGGTTAGGTCTGGGATTTTCACTCATCAGACTCATACTTTCGCATTCTTCACATACTTGTTGAACGGATCATGTGTTTTTTCTGGTTTGGATCACGTAGTAATGTGGGACCACACTGAAACAATCAATTAAACCTGGTCTTGATAAATATTTTAGAGGATAACGCATGTTAGGTCTGGGTTAGGTCTGGGATTTGCCCTCATCAGACTCATACTTTCGCACACTTCACATACTCGTTGGACAGATCCTGGGTTTTTTCTGGTTTTGATCACGTAGTAATGTGGAACCACACTGAAACAATCAATTAAACCTGGTCTTGATAAATATTTTAGAGGATAACGCATGTTAGGTCTGGGTTAGGTCTGGGATTTGCTCTCATCAGGCTCATTCTATCGCATATTTCTCATACTTCATGGCTAGATCCTGGGCTTTCTCTGGATTGCATCACGTAGTAATGAAGTGCAACACTGAAACAGTCAATTAAACCTGGTTTCCATCAATATCTTAGAGGACAACGCAAGTTAGGTCTGGGATAGGTCTGGGACTTGCCCTCATCAGGCTCATACTTTCGCGTTTTTCACATACTTGTTGAACAGATCCTGGGTTTTTTCTGGTTTGGATCACGTAGTAGTGTGGTACCACACTGAAACAGTCCATTAAACCTGCTTGCGATCAATATTTTAGAGGATAACGCATGTTAGGTCTGGGTTAGGTCTAGGATTTGCCCTCATCAGGCTCATTCTTTCGCATATTACTCAAACTTGATGGCTAGATCCTGGGCTTTTTCTGGATTGCATCACGTAGTAATGAAGTACAACACTGAAACAGTCAATTAAACCTGGTTTCCATCAATATCTTAGAGGACAACGCAAGTTAGGTCTAGGTTAGGCCTGGGATTTTCACTCATCAGGCTCATACTTTCGCATTCCTCACATACTTGTTGAACGGATCCTGGGTTTTTTCTGGTTTGGATCACGTAGTAATGTGGGACCACACTGAAACAGTCAATTAAACCTGGTTTCCATCAATATCTTAGAGGACAACGCAAGTTAGGTCTGGGATAGGTCTGGGACTTGCCCTCATCAGGCTCATACTTCCGCGTTTTTCACATACTTGTTGAACAGATCCTGGGTTTTCTCTGGTTTGGACCACGTAGTAATGTGGGACCACACTGAAACAGTCAATTAAACCTGGTTTCAATCAATATTTTAGAGAATAATTCATGTTAGGTCTAGGTTAGGTCTGGGATTTGCTCTCATCAGGCTCATTCTTTCGCATATTTCTCATACTTGATGGCTAGATCCTGGGCTTTTTCTGGATTGCATCACGTAGTAATGAAGTACAACACTGAAACAGTCAATTAAACCTGGTTTCCATCAATATCTTAGAGGACAACGCAAGTTAGGTCTGGGATAGGTATGGGATTTGCCCTCATCAGGCTCATACTTTCGCGTTTTTCACATACTTGTTGAACAGATCCTGGGTTTTTTCTGGTTTGTATCACGTAGTAGTGTGGTACCACACTGAAACAGTCCATTAAACCTGGTTTGGATCAATATCTTAGAGGATAACGCGTGTTAGGTCTGGGTTAGGTCTGGGATTTTCCCTCATCAGACTCATACTTTCGCGTTTTTCACATACTTGTTGAACAGATCCTGGGTTTTTTCAGGTTTGGATCACGTTGTAGTGTGGTACCACACTGAAACAGTCCATTAAACCTGGTTTGGATCAATATTTTAGAGGATAACGCAAGTTAAGTCTGGGATTGGTCTGGGATTTGACCTCATCAAACTCATACTTTCGCACACTTCACATACTCGTTGAACAGATCCTGGCTTATTTTCTGGTTTGGATCACATAGTAATGTGGTACCACTCTGAAACAGTCGATTAAACCAGGTTTCGATCAATATTTTTGAGGATAACGCATGTTAGGTCTAGGTTAGGCCTGGGATTTTCACTCTTCAGACTCATACTTTCGCATTCTGCACATACTTGTTGAACAGATCCTGGGGTTTTTCTGGTTTGGATCACGTAGTAGTGTGGTACCACACTGACACAGTCCATTAAACCTGGTTTGGATTAATATTTTAGAGGATAACGCATGTTAGGTCTGGGTTAGGTCTGGGATTTTCACTCATCAGACTCATACTTTCGCACACTTCACATACTCGTTGAACAGATCCTGGGTTTTTTCTGGTTTGGATCACGTAGTAATGTGGTACCACACTGAAACAGTCGATGAGACCTGGTTTCGATCAATATTTCAGAGGATAACGTAAGTTAAGTCTGGGATTTGACCTCATCAGACTCATACTTTCGCACACTTCACATACTCGTTGAACAGATCCTGGGTTTTTTCTGGTTTGGATCACGTAGTAATGTGGTACCACACTGAAACAGTCGATGAGACCTGGTTTCGATCAATATTTCAGAGGATAACGTAAGTTAAGTCTGGGATTTGACCTCATCAGACTCATACTTTCGCACACTTCACATACTCGTTGAACAGATCCTGGGTTATTTTCTGGTTTGGACCACATAGTAATGTGGTACCACACTGAAGCAGTCGATTAAACCAGGTTTCGATCAATATTTTAGAGTATAACTCATGTTAGGTCTAGGTTAGGCCTGGGATTTTCATTTATCTGACTCATATTTTCGCGTTTTTCACATACTTGTTGAACAGATCCTGGGTTTTTTCTGGTTTGGATCACGTAGTAATGTGGGACCACACTGAAACAATCAATTAAACCTGGTCTTGATAAATATTTTAGAGGATAGCGCATGTTAGGTCTGGGATAGGTCTGGGATTTGCCCTCATCAGACTCATACTTTCGCACACTTCACATACTCGATGAACAGATCCTGGGTTATTTTCTGGTTTGGATCACATAGTAATGTGGTACCACACTGAAACAGTCGATTAAACCTGGTTTCGTTCAGTATTTTAGAGGATAACGCAACATAAGTCTGGGATAGGTCTGGGAGTTGACCTCATCAGACTCATGCTTTCGCGTTTTTCACATACTTGTTGAACAGATCCTGGGTTTTTTCTGGTTTGGATCACGTAGTAGTGTGGTACCACACTGAAACGGTCCATTAAACCTGCTTGCGATCAATATTTTAGAGGATAACGCATGTTAGGACTGGGTTAGATCTAGGATTTGCCCTCATCAGGCTCATTTTTTCGCATATTTCTCAAACTTGATGGCTAGATCCTGGGCTTTTTCTGGATTGCATCACGTAGTAATGTGGTACCACACTGAAACATTCAATTAAACCTGGTCTTGACAAATATTTTAGAGGATAACGCATTGTAGGTCTGGGTTAGGTCTAGGATTTGCCCTCATCAGGCTCATACTTTCGCATATTTCTCATACTTCATGGCTAGATCCTGGGCTTTTTCTGGATTGCATCACGTAGTAATGAAGTACAACACTGAAACAGTCAATTAAACCTGGTTTCCATCAATATCTTAGAGGACAACGCAAGTTAGGTCTGGGATAGGTCTTGGACTTGCCCTCATCAGGCTCATACTTTCGCGTTTTTCACATACTTGTTGAACAGATCCTGGGTTTTTTCAGGATTGGATCACGTAGTAGAGTGGTACCACACTGAAACAGTCCATTAAACCTGGTTTGGATCAATATTTTAGAGGATAACGCATGTTAGGTCTAGGTTAGGTCTGAGATTTTCACTCATCAGACTCATACTTTCGCACACTTCACATACTCGTTGAACAGATCCTGGGTTTTTTCTGGTTTGGATCACGTAGTAATGTGGTACCACACTGAAACAGTCGATGAAACCTGGTTTCGATCAATATTTCAGAGGATAACGTAAGTTAAGTCTGGGATTTGACCTCATCAGACTCATACTTTCGCACACTTCACATACTTGCTGAACGGATCCTGGGCTTTTTCTGGTTTGGATCACGTAGTAATGTGGGACCACACTGAAACAGTCATTTAAACCTGATTTCGATCAATATTTTAGAGAATAATTCAATTAGGTCTAGGTTTGGTCTGGGATTTGCTCTCATCAGGCTCATTCTTTCGCATATTTCTCATACTTGATGGCTAGATCCTTGGCTTTTTCTGGATTGCATCACGTAGTAATGAAGTACAACACTGAAACAGTCAATTAAACCTGGTTTCCATCAATACCTTAGAGGACAACGCAAGTTAGGTCTGGAATATGTCTGGGGTTTGCCCTCATCAGGCTCATACTTTCGCGTTTTTCACATACTTGTTGAACAGACCCTGGGCTTTTTCTGGTTTGTATCACGTAGTAGTGTGGTACCACACTGAAACAGTCGATTAAACCAGGTTTCGATCAATGTTTTAGAGTATAACTCATGTTAGGTCTAGGTTAGGCCTGGGATTTTCATTTATCTGACTCATATTTTCGCGTTTTTCACATACTTGTTGAACAGATCCCGGGTTTTTTCTGGTTTGGATCACGTAGTAATGTGGGACCACACTGAAACAATCAATTAAACCTGGTCTTGATAAATATTTTAGAGGATAGCGCATGTTAGGTCTGGGATAGGTCTGGGATTTGCCCTCATCAGACTCATACTTTCGCACACTTCACATACTCGTTGAACAGATCCTGGGTTATTTTCTGGTTTGGATCACATAGTAATGTGGTACCACACTGAAGCAGTCGATTAAACCAGGTTTCGATCAATATTTTTGAGGATAACGCATGTTAGGTCTTGGTTAGGTCTGGGATTTTCACTCATCAGACTCATACTTTCGCATTCTTCACATACTTGTTGAACGGATCATGTGTTTTTTCTGGTTTGGATCACGTAGTAATGTGGGACCACACTGAAACAATCAATTAAACCTGGTCTTGATAAATATTTTAGAGGATAACGCATGTTAGGTCTGGGTTAGGTCTGGGATTTGCCCTCATCAGACTCATACTTTCGCACACTTCACATACTCGTTGGACAGATCCTGGGTTTTTTCTGGTTTTGATCACGTAGTAATGTGGAACCACACTGAAACAATCAATTAAACCTGGTCTTGATAAATATTTTAGAGGATAACGCATGTTAGGTCTGGGTTAGGTCTGGGATTTGCTCTCATCAGGCTCATTCTATCGCATATTTCTCATACTTCATGGCTAGATCCTGGGCTTTCTCTGGATTGCATCACGTAGTAATGAAGTGCAACACTGAAACAGTCAATTAAACCTGGTTTCCATCAATATCTTAGAGGACAACGCAAGTTAGGTCTGGGATAGGTCTGGGACTTGCCCTCATCAGGCTCATACTTTCGCGTTTTTCACATACTTGTTGAACAGATCCTGGGTTTTTTCTGGTTTGGATCACGTAGTAGTGTGGTACCACACTGAAACAGTCCATTAAACCTGCTTGCGATCAATATTTTAGAGGATAACGCATGTTAGGTCTGGGTTAGGTCTAGGATTTGCCCTCATCAGGCTCATTCTTTCGCATATTACTCAAACTTGATGGCTAGATCCTGGGCTTTTTCTGGATTGCATCACGTAGTAATGAAGTACAACACTGAAACAGTCAATTAAACCTGGTTTCCATCAATATCTTAGAGGACAACGCAAGTTAGGTCTAGGTTAGGCCTGGGATTTTCACTCATCAGGCTCATACTTTCGCATTCCTCACATACTTGTTGAACGGATCCTGGGTTTTTTCTGGTTTGGATCACGTAGTAATGTGGGACCACACTGAAACAGTCAATTAAACCTGGTTTCCATCAATATCTTAGAGGACAACGCAAGTTAGGTCTGGGATAGGTCTGGGACTTGCCCTCATCAGGCTCATACTTCCGCGTTTTTCACATACTTGTTGAACAGATCCTGGGTTTTCTCTGGTTTGGACCACGTAGTAATGTGGGACCACACTGAAACAGTCAATTAAACCTGGTTTCAATCAATATTTTAGAGAATAATTCATGTTAGGTCTAGGTTAGGTCTGGGATTTGCTCTCATCAGGCTCATTCTTTCGCATATTTCTCATACTTGATGGCTAGATCCTGGGCTTTTTCTGGATTGCATCACGTAGTAATGAAGTACAACACTGAAACAGTCAATTAAACCTGGTTTCCATCAATATCTTAGAGGACAACGCAAGTTAGGTCTGGGATAGGTATGGGATTTGCCCTCATCAGGCTCATACTTTCGCGTTTTTCACATACTTGTTGAACAGATCCTGGGTTTTTTCTGGTTTGTATCACGTAGTAGTGTGGTACCACACTGAAACAGTCCATTAAACCTGGTTTGGATCAATATCTTAGAGGATAACGCGTGTTAGGTCTGGGTTAGGTCTGGGATTTTCCCTCATCAGACTCATACTTTCGCGTTTTTCACATACTTGTTGAACAGATCCTGGGTTTTTTCAGGTTTGGATCACGTTGTAGTGTGGTACCACACTGAAACAGTCCATTAAACCTGGTTTGGATCAATATTTTAGAGGATAACGCAAGTTAAGTCTGGGATTGGTCTGGGATTTGACCTCATCAAACTCATACTTTCGCACACTTCACATACTCGTTGAACAGATCCTGGCTTATTTTCTGGTTTGGATCACATAGTAATGTGGTACCACTCTGAAACAGTCGATTAAACCAGGTTTCGATCAATATTTTTGAGGATAACGCATGTTAGGTCTAGGTTAGGCCTGGGATTTTCACTCTTCAGACTCATACTTTCGCATTCTGCACATACTTGTTGAACAGATCCTGGGGTTTTTCTGGTTTGGATCACGTAGTAGTGTGGTACCACACTGACACAGTCCATTAAACCTGGTTTGGATTAATATTTTAGAGGATAACGCATGTTAGGTCTGGGTTAGGTCTGGGATTTTCACTCATCAGACTCATACTTTTGCATGCTTCACATACTTGCTGAACGGATCCTGGGCTTTTTCTGGTTTGGATCACGTAGTAATGTGGGACCACACTGAAACAGTCAATTAAACCTGATTTCGATCAATATTTTAGAGAATAATTCAATTAGTTCTAGGTTAGGTCTGGGATTTGCTCTCATCAGGCTCATTCTTTCGCATATTTCTCATACTTGATGGCTAGATCCTTGGCTTTTTCTGGATTGCATCACGTAGTGATGAAGTACAACACTGAAACAGTCAATTAAACCTGGTTTCCATCAATACCTTAGAGGACAACGCAAGTTAGGTCTGGAATATGTCTGGGGTTTGCCCTCATCAGGCTCATACTTTCGCGTTTTTCACATACTTGTTGAACAGACCCTGGGCTTTTTCTGGTTTGTATCACGTAGTAGTGTGGTACCACACTGAAACAGTCGATTAAACCAGGTTTCGATCAATATTTTAGAGTATAACTCATGTTAGGTCTAGGTTAGGCCTGGGATTTTCATTTATCTGACTCATATTTTCGCGTTTTTCACATACTTGTTGAACAGATCCTGGGTTTTTTTTGGTTTGCATCACGTAGTAATGTGGTACCTCACTGAAACGGTCAATTAAACCTGGTTTCGATCAACATTTTAGAGGATAACGCAAGTTAAGTCTGGGACAGGTCTGGGATTTGCCCTCATCAGGCTCATACTTTCGCGTTTTTCACATACTTGTTGAACAGATCATGGGTTTCTTCTGGTTTGGGTCACGTAGTACTGTGATACCACACTGAAACAGTCGATTAAACCTGGTTTCGATCAATATTTTAGAGGATAACGCATGTTAGGTCTAGGTTAGCCCTGGGATTTTCACTCATCAGACTCATACTTTCGCATTCTTCACATACTTGTAGAACTGATCCTGGGTTTTTTCTGGTTTGGATCACGTAGTAATGAAGTACAACAGTGAAACGGTCAATTAAACCTGGTTTCGATCAATATTTTAGAAAACAATTCATGTTAGGTCTAGGTTGGGTCTGGGATTTGCTCTCATCAGGCTCATACTTTGGCACACTTCACATACTCGTTTGACAGATCCTGGGTTTTTTTTGGTTTGGATCACGTAGTAATGTGGTACCACACTGAAACAGTCGATTGAACCAGGTTTCGATCAATATTTTTGAGGATAACGCATGTTAGGTCTGGGATAGGTCTGGGATTTGCCCTCATCAGGCTCATACTTTCGCGTTTTTCACATACTTGTTGAACAGATCATGGGTTTCTTCTGGTTTGGGTCACGTAGTACTGTGATACCACACTGAAACAGTCGATTAAACCTGGTTTCGATCAATATTTTAGACGATAACGCATGTTAGGTCTAGGTTAGCCCTGGGATTTTCACTCATCAGACTCATACTTTCGCATTCTTCACATACTTGTTGAACTGATCCTGGGTTTTTTCTGGTTTGGATCACGTAGTAATGAAGTACAACAGTGAAACGGTCAATTAAACCTGGTTTCGATCAATATTTTAGAAAACAATTCATGTTAGGTCTAGGTTGGGTCTGGGATTTGCTCTCATCAGGCTCATACTTTGGCACACTTCACATACTCGTTTGACAGATCCTGGGTTATTTTCTGGTTTGGATCGCATAGTAATGTGGTACCACACTGAAACAGTCGATTGAACCAGGTTTCGATCAATATTTTTGAGGATAACGCATGTTAGGTCTGGGATAGGTCTGGGTTTTGCCCTCATCAGGCTCATACTTTCGCGTTTTTCACATACTTGTTGAACAGATCATGGGTTTCTTCTGGTTTGGGTCACGTAGTACTGTGATACCACACTGAAACAGTCGATTAAACCTGGTTTCGATCAATATTTTAGACGATAACGCATGTTAGGTCTAGGTTAGCCCTGGGATTTTCACTCATCAGACTCATACTTTCGCATTCTTCACATACTTGTTGAACTGATCCTGGGTTTTTTCTGGTTTGGATCACGTAGTAATGAAGTACAACAGTGAAACGGTCAATTAAACCTGGTTTCGATCAATATTTTAGAAAACAATTCATGTTAGGTCTAGGTTGGGTCTGGGATTTGCTCTCATCAGGCTCATACTTTGGCACACTTCACATACTCGTTTGACAGATCCTGGGTTATTTTCTGGTTTGGATCGCATAGTAATGTGGTACCACACTGAAACAGTCGATTGAACCAGGTTTCGATCAATATTTTTGAGGATAACGCATGTTAGGTCTGGGATAGGTCTGGGATTTGCCCTCATCAGGCTCATACTTTCGCACACTTCACATACTCGTTGAACAGATCCTGGGTTTTTTCTGGTTTGGATCACGTAGTAGTGTGGGACCACACTGAAACAGTCCATTAAACCTGGTTTGGATCAATATCTTAGAGGATAACGCGTGTTAGGTCTAGGTTAGCCCTGGGATTTTCCCTCATCAGACTCATACTTTCGCGTTTTTCACATACTTGTTGAACAGATCCTGGGTTTTTTCAGGTTTGGATCACGTTGTAGTGTGGTACCACACTGAAACAGTCCATTAAACCTGGTTTGGATCAATATTTTAGAGGATAACGCAAGTTAAGTCTGGGATTGGTCTGGGATTTGACCTCATCAAACTCATACTTTCGCACACTTCACATACTCGTTGAACAGATCCTGGCTTATTTTCTGGTTTGGATCACATAGTAATGTGGTACCACACTGAAACAGTCGATTAAACCAGGTTTCGATCAATATTTTTGAGGATAACGCATGTTAGGTCTAGGTTAGGCCTGGGATTTTCACTCTTCAGACTCATACTTTCGCATTCTGCACATACTTGTTGAACAGATCCTGGGGTTTTTCTGGTTTGGATCACGTAGTAGTGTGGTACCACACTGACACAGTCCATTAAACCTGGTTTGGATTAATATTTTAGAGGATAACGCATGTTAGGTCTGGGTTAGGTCTGGGATTTTCACTCATCAGACTCATACTTTTGCATGCTTCACATACTTGCTGAACGGATCCTGGGCTTTTTCTGGTTTGGGTCACGTAGTAATGTGGGACCACACTGAAACAGTCAATTAAACCTGATTTCGATCAATATTTTAGAGAATAATTCAATTAGTTCTAGGTTAGGTCTGGGATTTGCTCTCATCAGGCTCATTCTTTCGCATATTTCTCATACTTGATGGCTAGATCCTTGGCTTTTTCTGGATTGCATCACGTAGTGATGAAGTACAACACTGAAACAGTCAATTAAACCTGGTTTCCATCAATACCTTAGAGGACAACGCAAGTTAGGTCTGGAATATGTCTGGGGTTTGCCCTCATCAGGCTCATACTTTCGCGTTTTTCACATACTTGTTGAACAGACCCTGGGCTTTTTCTGGTTTGTATCACGTAGTAGTGTGGTACCACACTGAAACAGTCGATTAAACCAGGTTTCGATCAATATTTTAGAGTATAACTCATGTTAGGTCTAGGTTAGGCCTGGGATTTTCATTTATCTGACTCATATTTTCGCGTTTTTCACATACTTGTTGAACAGATCCTGGGTTTTTTTTGGTTTGGATCACGTAGTAATGTGGTACCTCACTGAAACGGTCAATTAAACCTGGTTTCGATCAACATTTTAGAGGATAACGCAAGTTAAGTCTGGGACAGGTCTGGGGTTTGCCCTCATCAGGCTCATACTTTCGCGTTTTTCACATACTTGTTGAACAGATCATGGGTTTCTTCTGGTTTGGGTCACGTAGTACTGTGATACCACACTGAAACAGTCGATTAAACCTGGTTTCGATCAATATTTTAGAGGATAACGCATGTTAGGTCTAGGTTAGCCCTGGGATTTTCACTCATCAGACTCATACTTTCGCATTCTTCACATACTTGTAGAACTGATCCTGGGTTTTTTCTGGTTTGGATCACGTAGTAATGAAGTACAACAGTGAAACGGTCAATTAAACCTGGTTTCGATCAATATTTTAGAAAACAATTCATGTTAGGTCTAGGTTGGGTCTGGGATTTGCTCTCATCAGGCTCATACTTTGGCACACTTCACATACTCGTTTGACAGATCCTGGGTTTTTTTTGGTTTGGATCACGTAGTAATGTGGTACCACACTGAAACAGTCGATTGAACCAGGTTTCGATCAATATTTTTGAGGATAACGCATGTTAGGTCTGGGATAGGTCTGGGATTTGCCCTCATCAGGCTCATACTTTCGCGTTTTTCACATACTTGTTGAACAGATCATGGGTTTCTTCTGGTTTGGGTCACGTAGTACTGTGATACCACACTGAAACAGTCGATTAAACCTGGTTTCGATCAATATTTTAGACGATAACGCATGTTAGGTCTAGGTTAGCCCTGGGATTTTCACTCATCAGACTCATACTTTCGCATTCTTCACATACTTGTTGAACTGATCCTGGGTTTTTTCTGGTTTGGATCACGTAGTAATGAAGTACAACAGTGAAACGGTCAATTAAACCTGGTTTCGATCAATATTTTAGAAAACAATTCATGTTAGGTCTAGGTTGGGTCTGGGATTTGCTCTCATCAGGCTCATACTTTGGCACACTTCACATACTCGTTTGACAGATCCTGGGTTATTTTCTGGTTTGGATCGCATAGTAATGTGGTACCACACTGAAACAGTCGATTGAACCAGGTTTCGATCAATATTTTTGAGGATAACGCATGTTAGGTCTGGGATAGGTCTGGGATTTGCCCTCATCAGGCTCATACTTTCGCACACTTCACATACTCGTTGAACAGATCCTGGGTTTTTTCTGGTTTGGATCACGTAGTAGTGTGGGACCACACTGAAACAATCAATTAAACCTGGTCTTGATAAATATTTTAGAGGATAGCGCATGTTAGGTCTGGGATAGGTCTGGGATTTGCCCTCATCAGACTCATACTTGCGCACACTTCACATACTCGTTGAACAGATCCTGGGTTATTTTCTGGTTTGGATCACATAGTAATGTGGTACCACACTGAAACAGTCGATTAAACCAGGTTTCGATCAATATTTTTGAGGATAACGCATGTTAGGTCTTGGTTAGGTCTGGGATTTTCACTCATCAGACTCATACTTTCGCATTCTTCACATACTTGTTGAACGGATCATGTGTTTTTTCTGGTTTGGATCACGTAGTAATGTGGGACCACACTGAAACAATCAATTGAACCTGGTCTTGATAAATATTTTAGAGGATAACGCATGTTAGGTCTGGGATAGGTCTGGGATTTGCCCTCATCAGACTCATACTTTCGCACACTTCACATACTCGTTGAACAGATCCTGGGTTTTTTCTGGTTTTGATCACGTAGTAATGTGGAACCACACTGAAACAATCAATTAAACCTGGTCTTGATAAATATTTTAGAGGATAACGCATGTTAGGTCTGGGTTAGGTCTGGGATTTGCTCTCATCAGGCTCATTCTTTCGCATATTTCTTATACTTGATGGCTAGATCCTGGGCTTTCTCTGGATTGCATCACGTAGTAGTGAAGTGCAACACCGAAACAGTCAATTAAACCTGGTTTCCATCAATATCTTAGAGGACAACGCAAGTTAGGTCAGGGATAGGTCTGGGATTTGCCCTCATCAGGCTCATACTTTCGCACACTTCACATACTCGTTGAACAGATCCTGGGTTTTTTCTGGTTTGGATCACGTAGTAATGTGGGACCACACTGAAACAGTCAATTAAACCTGGTTTCCATCAATATCTTAGAGGACAACGCAAGTTAGGTCTGGGATAGGTCTGGGACTTGCCCTCATCAGGCTTATACTTCCGCGTTTTTCACATACTTGTTGAACAGATCCTGGGTTTTCTCTGGTTTGGACCACGTAGTAATGTGGGACCACACTGAAACAGTCAATTAAACCTGGTTTCAATCAATATTTTAGAGAATAATTCATGTTAGGTCTAGGTTAGGTCTGGGATTTGCTCCCATCAGGCTCATTCTTTCGCATATTTCTCATACTTGATGGCTAGATCCTGGGCTTTTTCTGGATTGCATCACGTAGTAATGAAGTACAACACTGAAACAGTCAATTAAACCTGGTTTCCATTAATATCTTAGAGGACAACGCAAGTTAGGTCTGGGATAGGTATGGGATTTGCCCTCATCAGGCTCATACTTTCGCGTTTTTCACATACTTGTTGAACAGATCCTGGGTTTTTTCTGGTTTGTATCACGTAGTAGTGTGGTACCACACTGAAACAGTCCATTAAACCTGGTTTGGATCAATATCTTAGAGGATAACGCGTGTTAGGTCTAGGTTAGCCCTGGGATTTTCACTCATCAGACTCATACTTTCACGTTCTTCACATACTTGTTGAACAGATCCTGGGTTTTTTCAGGTTTGGATCACGTTGTAGTGTGGTACCACACTGAAGCAGTCCATTAAACCTGGTTTGGATCAATATTTTAGAGGATAACGCAAGTTAAGTCTGGGATTGGTCTGGGATTTGACCTCATCAAACTCATACTTTCGCACACTTCACATACTCGTTGAACAGATCCTGGCTTATTTTCTGGTTTGGATCACATAGTAATGTGGTACCACACTGAAACAGTCGATTAAACCAGGTTTCGATCAATATTTTTGAGGATAACGCATGTTAGGTCTAGGTTAGGCCTGGGATTTTCACTCTTCAGACTCATACTTTCGCATTCTGCACATACTTGTTGAACAGATCCTGGGGTTTTTCTGGTTTGGATCACGTAGTAGTGTGGTACCACACTGACACAGTCCATTAAACCTGATTTCGATCAATATTTTAGAGAATAATTCAATTAGGTCTAGGTTAGGTCTGGGATTTGCTCTCATCAGGCTCATTCTTTCGCATATTTCTCATACTTGATGGCTAGATCCTTGGCTTTTTCTGGATTGCATCACGTAGTAATGAAGTACAACACTGAAACAGTCAATTAAACCTGGTTTCCATCAATACCTTAGAGGACAACGCAAGTTAGGTCTGGAATATGTCTGGGGTTTGCCCTCATCAGGCTCATACTTTCGCGTTTTTCACATACTTGTTGAACAGACCCTGGGCTTTTTCTGGTTTGGATCACGTAGTAGTGTGGTTCCACACTGGAACAGTCCATTAAACCTGGTTTGGATCAATATTTTAGAGGATAACGCATGTTAGGTCTGGGATATGTCTGGGATTTGCCCTCATCAGGCTCATACTTTCGCGTTTTTCACATACTTGTTGAACAGATCCTGGGTTTTTTCAGGTTTGGATCACGTTGTAGTGTGGTACCACACTGAAACAGTCCATTAAACCTGGTTTGGATCAATATTTTAGAGGTTAACGCATGTTAGGTCTAGGTTAGCCCTGGGATTTTCACTCATCAGACTCATACTTTCGCATTCTTCACATAGTTGTTTAACTGATACTGGGTTTTTTCTGGTTTGGATCACGTAGTAATGTGGTACCACACTGAAACAGTCGATTAAACCTGGTTTCGATCAATATTTTAGAGGATAACGCAAGTTAAGTCTGGGATTGGTCTGGGATTTGACCTCATCAAACTCATACTTTCGCACACATCACATACTCGTTGAACAGATGCTGGGTTATTTTCTGGTTTGGATCACATAGTAATGTGGTACCACACTGAAACAGTCGATTAAACCAGGTTTCGATCAATATTTTTGAGGATAATGCATGTCAGGTCTAGGTTAGGCCTGGGATTTTCACTCATCAGACTCATACTTTCGCATTCTTCACATACTTGTTGAACGGATCCTGGGTTTTTTCTGATTTGGATCACGTAGTAATGTGGGACCACACTGAAACAGTCAATTAAACCAGGTTTCGATCAATATTTTAGAGAATAATTCATGTTAGGTCTAGGTTAGGTCTGGGATTTGCCCTCATCAGGCTCATACTTTCGCGTTTTTCACATACTTGTTGAACAGATCATGGGTTTTTTCTGGTTTGGGTCACGTAGTAGTGTGATACCACACTGAAACAGTCGATTAAACCTGGTTTCGATCAATATTTTAGAGGATAACGCATGTTAGGTCTATGTTAGCCCTGGGATTTTCACTCATCAGACTCATACTTTCGCATTCTTCACATACTTGTTGAACGGAACCTGGGTTTTTTCTGGTTTGGATCACGTAATAATGTGGGACCACACTGAAAAAGTCAATTAAACCTGGTTTCGATCAATACTTTAGAGAATGATTCATGTTTGGTCTAGGTTAGGTCTGGGATTTGCTCTCATCAGGCTCTTTCTTTCGCATATTTCTCATACATGTTGAACAAATACTGGGTTTTTACTGGTTTGGATCACGTAGTAATGTGGTACCACACTGAAACATTCAATTAAACCTGGTCTTGATAAATATTTTAGAGGATAACGCAAGTTAGGTCTGGGATAGGTCTGGGATTTGACCTCATCAGACTCATACTTTCGCATTCTTCACATACTTGTTGAACTGATCCTGGGTTTTTTCAGGTTTGGATCACGTTGTAGTGTGGTACCACACTGAAACAGTCCATTAAACCTGGTTTGGATCAATATTTTAGAGGATAACGCATGTTAGGTCTGGGTTAGGTCTGGGATTTTCACTCATCAGACTCATACTTTCGCATTCTTCACATACTTGTTGAACGGATCCTGGGTTTTTTCTGGTTTGGATCACGTAGTAATGTGGTACCACACTGAAACAGTCAATTAAACCTGGTTTCGATCAATATTTTAGAGAATAATTCATGTTAGGTCTAGGTTAGGTCTGGGATTTGCTCTCATCAGGCTCATTTTTTCGCATATTTCTCATACTTGATGGCTAGATCCTGGGCTTTTTCTGGATTGCATCACGTAGTAATGAAGTACAACACTGAAACAGTCAATTAAACCTGGTTTCCATCAATATCTTAGAGGACAACGCAAGTTAGGTCTGGGATATGTCTGGGATTTGCCCACATTAGACTCATACTTTCGCATTCTTCACATACTTGTTGAACGGATCCTGGGTTTTTACTGGTTTGGATCACGTAGTAATGTGGGTCCACACTGAAACAATCAATTAAACCTGGTCTTGATAAATATTTTAGAGGATAACGCATTGTAGGTCTGGGATAGGTCTGGGATTTGCCCTCATCAGACTCATACTTTCGCACACTTCACATACTCGTTGAACAGATCCTGGGTTTTTTCTGGTTTGGATCACGTAGTAATGTGGTACCACACTGAAACAGTCGATGAAACCTGGTTTCGATCAATATTTTAGAGGATAACGCAAGTTAAGTCTGGGATTGGTCTGGGATTTGACCTCATCAGACTCATAGTTTCGCACACTTCACATACTCGTTGAACAGATCCTGGGTTATTTTCTGGTTTGGACCACATAGTAATGTGGTACCACTCTGAAACAGTCGATTAAACCAGGTTTCGATCAATATATTTGAGGATAACGCATGTTAGGTCTAGGTTAGGCCTGGGATTTTCACTCATCAGGCTCATACTTTCGCATTCTTCACATACTTGTTGAACGGATCCTGGGTTTTTTCTGGTTTGGATCACGTAGTAATGTGGGACCACACTGAAACAGTCAATTAAACCTGGTTTCGATCAATATTTTAGAGAATAATTCATGTTAGGTCTATTGTTAGGTCTGGGATTTGCTCTCATCAGGCTCATTCTTTCGCATATTTCTCATACTTGATGGCTAGATCCTGGGCTTTTTCTGGATTGCATCACGTAGTAATGAAGTACAACACTGAAACAGTCAATTAAACCTGGTTTCCATCAATATCTTAGAGGACAACGCAAGTTAGGTCTGGGATAGGTCTGGGATTTTCACTCATCAGACTCATACTTTCGCATTCTTCACATACTTGTTGAACTGATCCTGGGTTTTTTCTGGTTTGGATCACGTAGTAATATGGTACCACACTGAAACAGTCGATTAAACCTGGTTTCGATGAATATTTTAGAGGATAACGCAAGTTAGGTCTGGGATAGGTCTGGGGTTTGACCTCATCAGACTCATACTTTCGCATTCTTCACATACTTGTTGAACTGATCCTGGGTTTTTTCTGGTTTGGATCAAGTAGTAATGTGGTACCACACTGAAACAGTCGATTAAACCTGGTTTCGATCAATATTTTAGAGGATAACGCAAGTTAGGTCTGGGATAGGTCTGGGATTTGACCTCATCAGACTCATACTTTCGCACATTTCACATACTCGTTGAACAGATCCTGGGTTATTTTCTGGTTTGGATCACATAGTAATGTGGTACCACACTGAAACAGTCGATTAAACCAGGTTTCGATCAATATTTTAGAGGACAACGCAAGTTAGGTCTAGGTAAGGCCTAAGATTTTCACTGATCAGACTCATACTTTCGCATCCTTCACATACTTGATGAACGGATCCTGGGATTTTTCTGGTTTGGATCACGTAGTAATGTGGTACCTCACTGAAACGGTCAATTAAACCTGGTTTCGATCAATATTTTAGAGGATAACGCAAGATAGGTCTGGGATAGGTCTGGGATTTGCCCTCATCAGGCTCATACTTTCGCGTATTTCACATACTTGTTGAACAGATCATGGGTTTTTTCTGGTTTGGGTCACGTAGTACTGTGATACCACACTGAAACAATAAATTAAACCTGGTCTTGATAAATATTTTAGAGGATAACGCATGTGAGGTCTATGTTAGGTCTGGGATTTTCACTCATCAGACTCATACTTTCGCATTCTTCACATACTTGTTCAACTGATCCTGGGTTTTTTCTGGTTTGGATCACGTAGTAATGTGGTACCACACTGAAACAGTCGATTAAACCTGGTCTTGATAAATATTTTAGAGGATAACGCATGTGAGGTCTATGTTAGGTCTGGGATTTTCACTCATCAGACTCATACTTTCGCATTCTTCACATACTTGTTCAACTGATCCTGGGTTTTTTCTGGTTTGGATCACGTAGTAATGTGGTACCACACTGGAACAGTCGATTAAACCTGGTTTCGATCAATATTTTAGAGGATAACGCATATTAGGTCTAGGTTAGGCCGGGGATTTTCACTCATCAGACTCATACTTTCGCATTCTTCACATACTTGTTGAACGGATCCTGGGTTTTTACTGGTTTGGATCACGTAGTAATGTGGTACCACACTGAAACATTCAATTAAACCTGGTCTTGATAAATATTTTAGAGGATAACGCAAGTTAGGTCTGGGATAGGTCTGGGATTTGACCTCATCAGACTCATACTTTCGCATTCTTCACATACTTGTTAAACTGATCCTGGGTTTTTTCTGGTTTGGTTCACGTAGTAATGTGGTACCACACTGAAACAGTCGATTAAACCTGGTTTCGATCAATATTTTAGAGGATAACGCAAGTTAGGTCTGGGATAGGTCTGGGATTTGACCTCATCAGACTCATACTTTCGCACATTTCACATACTCGTTGAACAGATCCCGGGTTATTTTCTGGTTTGGATCACGTAGTAATGTGGTACCACACTGAAACAGTCGATTAAACCTGGTTTCGATCAATATTTTAGAGGATAACGCAAGTTAGGTCTGGGATAGGTCTGGGATTTGACTTCATCAGACTCATACTTTCGCACATTTCACATACTCGTTGAACAGATCCTGGGTTATTTTCTGGTTTGGATCACGTAGTAATGTGGTACCACACTGAAACAGTCGATTAAACCAGGTTTCGATCAATATTTTAGAGGACAACGCAAGTTAGGTCTAGGGTAGCCCTGGGATTTTCACTCATCAGACTCATACTTTCGCATCCTTCACATACTTGTTGAACGGATCCTGGGTTTTTTCTGGTTTGGATCACGTAGTAATGTGGTACCTCACTGAAACGGTCAAGTAAACCTGGTTTCGATCAATATTTTTGAGGATAACGCAAGTTAGGTCTGGGATAGGTCTGGGATTTGCCCTCATCAGGCTCATACTTTCGCGTTTTTCACATACTTGTTGAACAGATCATGGGTTTTTTCTGGTTTGGGTCACGTAGTACTGTGATACCACACTGAAACAGTCGATTAAACCTGGTTTCGATTAATATTTTAGAGGATAACGCATGTTAGGTCTAGGGTAGCCCTGGGATTTTCACTCATCAGACTCATACTTTCGCATTCTTCACATACTTGTTGAACTGATCCTGGGTTTTTTCTGGTTTGGATCACGTAGTAATGTGGTACCACACTGAAACAGTCGATTAAACCTGGTTTCGATCAATATTTTAGAGGATAACGCATATTAGGTCTAGGTTAGGCCGGTGATTTTCACTCATCAGACTCATACTTTCGCATTCTTCACATACTTGTTGAACGGATCCTGGGTTTTTACTGGTTTGGATCACGTAGTAATGTGGTACCACACTGAAACATTCAATTAAACCTGGTCTTGATAAATATTTTAGAGGATAACGCATGTTAGGTCTGGGTTAGGTCTAGGATTTGCCCTCATCAGGCTCATACTTTCGCATATTTGTCATACATCATGGCTGGATCCTGGGCTATTTCTGGATTGGATCACGTAGTAATGTGGTACCACACTGAAACAGTCAATTAAACCTTTGGTTTTGATGAATATTTTAGAGATTAATTCATGTTAGGCAGACCTAACATGGTTAGGTCTAGGATTTGCCCTCATCAGGCTCATACTTTCGCGTTTTTCACATACTTGTTGAACAGATCCTGGGCTTTTTCTGGATTGCATCACGTAGTAATGAAGTACAACACTGAAACACTCAATTAAACCTGGTTTCCATCAATATTTTAGAGGATAACGCATATTAGGTCTAGGTTAGGCCGGGGATTTTCACTCATCAGACTCATACTTTCGCATTCTTCACATACTTGTTGAACGGATCCTGGGTTTTTACTGGTTTGGATCACGTAGTAATGTGGTACCACACTGAAACATTCAATTAAACCTGGTCTTGATAAATATTTTAGAGGATAACGCAAGTTAGGTCTGGGATAGGTCTGGGATTTGACCTCATCAGACTCATACTTTCGCATTCTTCACATACTTGTTAAACTGATCCTGGGTTTTTTCTGGTTTGGTTCACGTAGTAATGTGGTACCACACTGAAACAGTCGATTAAACCTGGTTTCGATCAATATTTTAGAGGATAACGCAAGTTAGGTCTGGGATAGGTCTGGGATTTGACCTCATCAGACTCATACTTTCGCACATTTCACATACTCGTTGAACAGATCCCGGGTTATTTTCTGGTTTGGATCACGTAGTAATGTGGTACCACACTGAAACAGTCGATTAAACCTGGTTTCGATCAATATTTTAGAGGATAACGCAAGTTAGGTCTGGGATAGGTCTGGGATTTGACTTCATCAGACTCATACTTTCGCACATTTCACATACTCGTTGAACAGATCCTGGGTTATTTTCTGGTTTGGATCACGTAGTAATGTGGTACCACACTGAAACAGTCGATTAAACCAGGTTTCGATCAATATTTTAGAGGACAACGCAAGTTAGGTCTAGGGTAGCCCTGGGATTTTCACTCATCAGACTCATACTTTCGCATCCTTCACATACTTGTTGAACGGATCCTGGGTTTTTTCTGGTTTGGATCACGTAGTAATGTGGTACCTCACTGAAACGGTCAAGTAAACCTGGTTTCGATCAATATTTTTGAGGATAACGCAAGTTAGGTCTGGGATAGGTCTGGGATTTGCCCTCATCAGGCTCATACTTTCGCGTTTTTCACATACTTGTTGAACAGATCATGGGTTTTTTCTGGTTTGGGTCACGTAGTACTGTGATACCACACTGAAACAGTCGATTAAACCTGGTTTCGATTAATATTTTAGAGGATAACGCATGTTAGGTCTAGGGTAGCCCTGGGATTTTCACTCATCAGACTCATACTTTCGCATTCTTCACATACTTGTTGAACTGATCCTGGGTTTTTTCTGGTTTGGATCACGTAGTAATGTGGTACCACACTGAAACAGTCGATTAAACCTGGTTTCGATCAATATTTTAGAGGATAACGCATATTAGGTCTAGGTTAGGCCGGGGATTTTCACTCATCAGACTCATACTTTCGCATTCTTCACATACTTGTTGAACGGATCCTGGGTTTTTACTGGTTTGGATCACGTAGTAATGTGGTACCACACTGAAACATTCAATTAAACCTGGTCTTGATAAATATTTTAGAGGATAACGCATGTTAGGTCTGGGTTAGGTCTAGGATTTGCCCTCATCAGGCTCATACTTTCGCATATTTGTCATACATCATGGCTGGATCCTGGGCTATTTCTGGATTGGATCACGTAGTAATGTGGTACCACACTGAAACAGTCAATTAAACCTTTGGTTTTGATGAATATTTTAGAGATTAATTCATGTTAGGCAGACCTAACATGGTTAGGTCTAGGATTTGCCCTCATCAGGCTCATACTTTCGCGTTTTTCACATACTTGTTGAACAGATCCTGGGCTTTTTCTGGATTGCATCACGTAGTAATGAAGTACAACACTGAAACACACAATTAAACCTGGTTTCCATCAATATTATTGAGGATAACGCATGTTAGGTCTAGGTTTGGCCTGGGATTTTCACTCATCAGACTCATACTTTCGCATTCTTCACATACTTGTTGAACGGATCCTGGGCTATTTCTGGATTGGATCACGTAGTTATGTGGTACCACACTGAAACAGTCAATTAAACCTGGTTTTGATCAATATTTTAGAGAATAACGCATGTTAGGTCTAGGTTAGGTCTGGGATTTTCACTCATCAGACTCATACCTTCGCATTCTTCACATACTTGTTGAACGGATCCTGGGCTATTTCTGGATTGGATCACGTAGTAATGTGGTACCACACTGAAACAGTCAATTAAACCTGGTTTTGATCAATATTTTAGAGAATAACGCATGTTAGGTCTAGGTTAGCCCTGGGATTATCACTCATCAGACTCATACTTTCGCATTCTTCACATACTTGTTGAACGGATCCTGGGTTTTTTCTGGTTTGGTTCACATAGTAATGTGGTACCACACTGAAACATTCAATTAAACCTGATCTTGATAAATATTTGAGAGGATAACGCATGTTAGGTTTGGGTTAAGTCTAGGATTTGCCTTCATCAGGCTCGTACTTTCGCATATTTCTCATACTTGATGGCTAGATCCTGGGCTGTTTCTGGATTGTATCACGTAGTAATGTGGTACCACGCTGAAACAGTCAATTAAACCTGGTTTCGATCAATATTTTAGAGGATAACGCAAGTTAGGTCTGGCATAGGTCTGGGATTCGCCCTCATCAGACTCATACTTTCGCGTTTTTCACATACTTGTTGACCTGATCGAGGGTTTTTTCTGCTTTGGATCACGTAGTAAAGTGGTACCACATTGAAACAGTCCATTAAACCTGGTTTGGATCAATATTTTAGAGGATAACGCATGTTAGGTCTAGGTTAGCCCTGGGATTATCACTCATCAGACTCATATTTTCGCATTCTTCACATACTTGTTGAACGGATCCTGGGTTTTTTCTGGTTTGGATCACGTAGTAATGTGGTACCACACTGAAACAGTTGATTAAACCTGGTCTCGATCAATATTTTAGAGGATAACGCATGTTAGGTCTAGGTTAGCCCTGGGATTATCACTCATCAGACTCATACTTTCGCATTCTTCACATACTTGTTGACCGGATCCTGGGTTTTTTCTGGTTTGGTTCACGTAGTAATGTGGTACCACACTGAAACATTCAATTAAACCTGATCTTGATAAATATTTGAGAGGATAGCGCATGTTAGGTTTGGGTTAAGTCTAGGATTTGCCCTCATCAGGCTCATACTTTCGCATATTTCTCATACTTCATGGCTAGATCCTGGGTTTTTTCTGGTTTGGATCACGTAGTAGTGTGGTACCACACTGAAACATTCCATTAAACCTGGTTTGGATCAATATTTTAGAGGATGACGCATGTTAGGTCTAGGTTAGATCGGGGATTTTCACTCATCAGACTGATACTTTCGCATTCTTCACATACTTGTTGAACGGATCCTGGGCTATTTCTGGATTGGATCACGTAGTAATGTGGTACCACACTGAAACACTTGATTAAACCTGGTCTCGATCTATATTTTAGAGGATAACGCATGTTAGGTCTAGGTTAGCCCTGGGATTATCACTCATCAGACTCATACTTTCGCATTCTTCACATACTTGTTGACCGGATCCTGGGTTTTTTCTGGTTTGGTTCACGTAGTAATGTGGTACCACACGGAAACAGTCAATTAAACCTGGTTTCGATCAATATATTAGAGGATAACGCATGTTAGGTCTGGGATAGGTCTGGGATTTGCCCTCATCAGGCTCATACTTTCGCACACTTCACATACTCGTTGAACAGATCCTGGGTTATTTTCTGGTTTGGATCACATAGTAATGTGGTACCACACTGAAACAGTCGATTAAACCAGGTTTCGATCAATATTTTTGAGGATAACGCATGTTAGGTCTAGGTTAGGCCTGGGATTTTCACTCATCAGACTCATACTTTCGTATTCTTCTCATACTTGTTGAACGGATCCTGGGTTTTTTCTGGTTTGGATCACGTAGTAATGTGGTACCACACTGAAACAGTCAATTAAACCTGGTTTTGATCAATATTTTAGAGAATAATTCATGTTAGGTCTAGGTTAGGTCTGGGATTTGCTCTCATCAGGCTCTTTCTTTCGCATATTTCTCATACTTGATGGCTAGATCCTGGGCTTTTTCTGGATTGCATAACGTAGTAATGAAGTACAACACTGAAACAGTAAATTAAACCTGGATTCCATCAATATCTTAGAGGACAACGCAAGTTTGGTCTGGGATAGGTCTGGGATTTGACCACATCAGGCTCATGCTTTCGCGATTTTCACATACTCGTTGAACAGATCCTGGGTTATTTTCTGGTTTGGATCGCATAGTAATGTGGTACCACACTGAAACAGTCGATTAAACCAGGTTTCGATTAATATTTTTGAGGATAACGCATGTTAGGTCTAGGTTAGGCCTGGGATTTTCACTCATCAGACTCATACTTTCGCATTCTTCTCATACTTGTTGAACGGATCCTGGGTTTTTGCTGGTTTGGATCACGTAGTAATGTGGGACCACACAGAAACAATCAATTAAACCTGGTCTTGATAAATATTTTAGAGGATAACGCATGTTAGGTCTGGGTTAGGTCTAGGATTTGCCCTCGTCAGGCTCATACTTTCGCATATTTCTCATACTTCATGGCTAGATCCTGGGCTATTTCTGGATTGTATCACGTAGTAATGTGGTACCACACAGAAACAGTCAATTAAACCTGGTTTCCATCAATATTTTAGAGGATAACGCAAGTTAGGTCTGGGATAGGTCTGGGTTTTTCCCTCATCAGGCTCATACTTTCGCGTTTTTCACATACTTGTTGAACAGATCCTGGGTTTTTTTCTGGATTGGGTCACGTAGTAGTGTGGTACCACACTGAAACAGTCGATTAAACCTGGTTTCGATCAATATTTTTGAGGATAACGCATGTTAGGTCTAGGTTAGGCCTGGGATTTTCACTCATCAGACCCTTACTTTCGCATTCTTCACATACTTGTTGAACGGATCCTGGGTTTTTTCTGGTTTGGATCACGTAGTAATGTGGGACCACACTGAAACAGTCAATTAAACCAGGTTTTGATCAATGTTTTAGAGAATAATTCATGTTAGGTCTAGGTTAGGTCTGGGATTTGCTCTCATCAGGCTCATTCTTTCGCATATTTCTCATACTTGATGGCTAGATCCTGGGCTTTTTCTGGATTGCATCACGTAGTAATGAAGTACAACACTGAAACAGTCAATTAAACCTGGTTTCCATCAATATCTTAGAGGACAACGCAAGTTAGGTCTGGGATAGGTCTGGGATTTTCCCACATCAGGCTCATACTTTCGCGTTTTTCACATACTTGTTGAAGAGATCCTGGGTTTTTTCTGGTTTGGATCACGTAGTAGTGTGGTACCACACTGAAACAGTCCATTAAACCTGGTTTGGATCAACATTTTAGAGGATAACGCAAGTTAGGTCTGGGATAGGTCTGGGATTTTCCCTCATCAGGCTCATACTTTCGCGTTTTTCACATACTTGTTGAACAGATCCTTGGTTTTTTTCTGGATTGGGTCACGTAGTAGTGTGGCACCACACTGAAACAGTCGATTAAACCTGGTTTCGATCAATATTTTTGAGGATAACGCATGTTAGGTCTATGTTAGGCCTGGGATTTTCACTCATCAGACTCTTACTTTCGCATTCTTCACATACTTGTTGAACGGATCCTGGGTTTTTTCTGGTTTGGATCACGTAGTAATGTGGTACCACACTGAAACAGTCAATTAAACCTGGTTTTGATCAATATTTTAGAGAATAATTCATGTTAGGTCTAGGTTAGGTCTGGGATTTGCTCTCATCAGGCTCATTCTTTCGCATATTTCTCATACTTCATGGCTAGATCCTGGGCTTTTTCTGGATTGCATAACGTAGTAATGACGTACAACACTGAAACAGTCAATTAAACCTGGATACCATCAATATCTTAGAGGACAACGCAAGTTAGGTCTGGGATAGGTCTGGGATTTGCCCACATCAGGCTCATACATTCGCGGTTTTCACATACTCGTTGAACAGATCCTGGGTTATTTTCTGGTTTGGATCGCATAGTAGTGTGGTACCACACTGAAACAGTCCATTAAACCTGGTTTGGATCAATATTTTAGAGGATAACGCATGTTAGGTCTAGGTTAGGTCTGGGATTTTCACTCATCAGACTCATACTTTCGCATTCTTCACATACTTGTTGAACGGATCCTGGGTTTTTTCTGGATTGGGTCACGTAGTAGTGTGGCACCACACTGAAACAGTCGATTAAACCTGGTTTGGATCAATATTTTAGAGGATAACGCATGTTAGGTCTGGGATTTTCACTCATCAGACTCATACTTTCGCATTCTTCACATACTTGTTGAACGGATCCTGTGTTTTTTCTGGTTTGGATCACGTAGTAATGTGGTACCACACTGAAACAGTCAATTAAACCTGGTTTTGATCAATATTTTAGAGAATAATTCATGTTAGGTCTAGGTTAGGTCTGGGATTTGCTCTCATCAGGCTCTTTCTTTCGCATATTTCTCATACTTGATGGCTAGATCCTGGGCTTTTTCTGGATTGCATAACGTAGTAATGAAGTACAACACTGAAACAGTCAATTAAACCTGGATTCCATCAATATCTTAGAGGACAACGCAAGTTAGGTCTGGGATAGGTCTGGGATTTGCCCACATCAGGCTCATACTTTCGCGTTTTTCACATACTCGTTGAACAGATCCTGGGTTATTTTCTGGTTTGGATCGCATAGTAATGTGGTACCACACTGAAACAGTCGATTAAACCAGGTTTCGATCAATATTTTTGAGGATAACGCATGTTAGGTCTAGGTTAGGCCTGGGATTTTCACTCATCAGACTCATACTTTCGCATTCTTCTCATACTTGTTGAACGGATCCTGGGTTTTTGCTGGTTTGGATCACGTAGTAATGTGGGACCACACAGAAACAATCAATTAAACCTGGTCTTGATAAATATTTTAGAGGATAACGCATGTTAGGTCTGGGTTAGGTCTAGGATTTGCCCTCGTCAGGCTCATACTTTCGCATATTTCTCATACTTCATGGCTAGATCCTGGGCTATTTCTAGATTGTATCACGTAGTAATGTGGTACCACACAGAAACAGTCAATTAAACCTGGTTTCCATCAATATTTTAGAGGATAACGCAAGTTAGGTCTGGGATAGGTCTGGGATTTTCCCTCATCAGGCTCATACTTTCGCGTTTTTCACATACTTGTTGAACAGATCCTGGGTTTTTTTCTGGATTGGGTCACGTAGTAGTGTGGTACCACACTGAAACAGTCGATTAAACCTGGTTTCGATCAATATTTTTGAGGATAACGCATGTTAGGTCTAGGTTAGGCCTGGGATTTTCACTCATCAGACTCATACTTTCGCATTCTTCACATACTTGTTGAACGGACCTGGGTTTTTTCTGGTTTGGATCACGTAGTAATGTGGGACCACACTGAAACAGTCAATTAAACCTGGTTTCGATCAATATATTAGAGAATAATTCATGTTAGGTCTAGGTTAGGTCTGGGATTTGCTCTGATCAGGCTCACTCTTTCGCATATTTCTCATACTTGATGGCTAGATCCTGGGCTTTTTCTGGATTGCATCAGGTGGTAATGAAGTACAACACTGAAACAGTCAATTAAACCTGGTTTCCATCAATATCTTAGAGGACAACGCAAGTTAGGTCTGGGATAGGTCTGGGATTTGCCCACATCAGGCTCATACTTTCGCGTTTTTCACATACTTGTTGAACAGATCCTGGGTTTTTTCTGGTTTGGATCACGTAGTAGTGTGGTACCACACTGAAACAGTCCATTAAACCTGGTTTGGATCAACATTTTAGAGGATAACGCATGTTAGGTCTGGGTTAGGTCTAGGATTTGCCCTCGTCAGGCTCATACTTTCGCATATTTCTCATACTTCATGGCTAGATCCTGGGCTATTTCTGGATTGTATCACGTAGTAATGTGGTACCACACAGAAACAGTCAATTAAACCTGGTTTCCATCAATATTTTAGAGGATAACGCAAGTTAGGTCTGGGATAGGTCTGGGATTTTCCCTCATCAGGCTCATACTTTCGCGTTTTTCACATACTTGTTGAACAGATCCTGGGTTTTTTTCTGGATTGGGTCACGTAGTAGTGTGGTACCACACTGAAACAGTCGATTAAACCTGGTTTCGATCAGTATTTTTGAGGATAACGCATGTTAGGTCTAGGTTAGGCCTGGGATTTTCACTCATCAGACTCATTCTTTCGCATATTTCTCATACTTGATGGCTAGATCCTGGGCTTTTTCGGGATTGCATAACGTAGTAATGAAGTACAACACTGAAACAGTCAATTAAACCTGGATTCCATCAATATCTTAGAGGACAACGCAAGTTAGGTCTGGGATAGGTCTGGGATTTGCCCACATCAGGCTCATACTTTCGCGTTTTTCACATACTCGTTGAACAGATCCTGGGTTATTTTCTGGTTTGAATCGCATAGTAATGTGGTACCACACTGAAACAGTCGATTAAACCACGTTTCGATCAATATTTTTGAGGATAACGCATGTTAGGTCTAGGTTAGGCCTGGGATTTTCACTCATCAGACTCATACTTTCGCATTCTTCTCATACTTGTTGAACGGATCCTGGGTTTTTGCTGGTTTGGATCACGTAGTAATGTGGGACCACACAGAAACAATCAATTAAACCTGGTCTTGATAAATATTTTAGAGGATAACGCATGTTAGGTCTGGGTTAGGTCTAGGATTTGCCCTCGTCAGGCTCATACTTTCGCATATTTCTCATACTTCATGGCTAGATCCTGGGCTATTTCTGGATTGTATCACGTAGTAATGTGGTACCACACAGAAACAGTCAATTAAACCTGGTTTCGATCAATATTTTAGAGGATAACGCAAGTTAGGTCTGGGATAGGTCTGGGATTTTCCCTCATCAGGCTCATACTTTCGCGTTTTTCACATACTTGTTGAACAGATCCTGGGTTTTTTGCTGGATTGGGTCACGTAGTAGTCTGGTACCACACTGAAACAGTCGATTAAACCTGGTTTCGATCAATATTTTTGAGCATAACGCATCTTAGGTCTGGGTTAGGTCTAGGATTTGCCCTCATCAGACTCATACCTTCGCATTCTTCACATACTTGTTGAACGGATCCTGTGTTTTTTCTGGTTTGGATCACGTAGTAATGCGGTACCACACTGAAACAGTCAATTAAACCTGGTTTTGATCAATATCATAGAGAATAATTCATGTTAGGTCTAGGTTAGGTCTGGGATTTGCCCTCATCAGGCTCATACTTTCGCATATTTCTCATACTTCATAGCTGGATCCTGGGCTATTTCTGGATTGGATCATGTAGTAATGTGGTACCACACTGAAACAGTCAATTAAACCTGGTTTGGATCAATATTTTTAGAGGATAACGCATGTTAGGTCTAGGTTAGCCCTGGGATTTTCACTCATCAGACTCATACTTTCGCATTCTTCACATACTTGTTGAACGGATCCTGGGTTTTTTCTGGTTTGGTTCACGTAGTAATGTGGTACCACACTGAAAGATTCAATTAAACCTGATCTTGATAAATATTTCAGAGTATAACGCATGTTAGGTCTGGGTTAGGTCTAGGATTTGCCCTCATCAGGCTCATACTTTCGCATATTTCTCATACTTCATGGCTAGATCCTGGGCTGTTTCTGGATTGTATCACGTAGTAATGTGGTACCACGCTGAAACAGTCAATTAAACCTGGTTTCGATCAATATTTTAGAGGATAACGCAAGTTAGGTCTGGCATAGTTCTGGGATTCGCCCTCATCAGACTCATACTTTCGCGTTTTTCACATACTTGTTGAACTGATCCTGGGCTTTCTCTGGTTTGGATCACGTAGTAATGTGGTACCACACTGAGACAGTCAATTAAACCTGGTCTTGATAAATATTTTAGAGGATAACGCATGTTAGGTCTAGGTTAGGTCTGGGATTTTCACTCATCAGACTCATACTTTCGCATTCTTCACATACTTGTTGAACGGATCCTGGGTTTTCTCTGGTTTGGATCACGTAGTAATGTGGGACCACACTGAAACAATCAATTAAACCTGGTCTTGATAAATATTTTAGAGGATAACGCATGTTAGGTCTGGGATAGATCTGGGATTTGCCCTCATCAGACTCATACTTTCGCACACTTCACATACTCGTTGAACAGATCCTGGGTTTTTTGCTGGATTGGGTCACGTAGTAGTCTGGTACCACACTGAAACAGTCGATTAAACCTGGTTTCGATCAATATTTTTGAGCATAACGCATCTTAGGTCTGGGTTAGGTCTAGGATTTGCCCTCATCAGACTCATACCTTCGCATTCTTCACATACTTGTTGAACGGATCCTGTGTTTTTTCTGGTTTGGATCACGTAGTAATGCGGTACCACACTGAAACAGTCAATTAAACCTGGTTTTGATCAATATCATAGAGAATAATTCATGTTAGGTCTAGGTTAGGTCTGGGATTTGCCCTCATCAGGCTCATACTTTCGCATATTTCTCATACTTCATAGCTGGATCCTGGGCTATTTCTGGATTGGATCATGTAGTAATGTGGTACCACACTGAAACAGTCAATTAAACCTGGTTTGGATCAATATTTTTAGAGGATAACGCATGTTAGGTCTAGGTTAGGTCTGGGATTTTCACTCATCAGACTCATACTTTCGCATTCTTCTCATACTTGTTGAACGGATCCTGGGTTTTTGCTGGTTTGGATCACGTAGTAATGTGGGACCACACAGAAACAATCAATTAAACCTGGTCTTGATAAATATTTTAGAGGATAACGCATGTTAGGTCTGTGTTAGGTCTAGGATTTGCCCTCGTCAGGCTCATACTTTCGCATATTTCTCATACTTCATGGCTAGATCCTGGGCTATTTCTGGATTGTATCACGTAGTAATGTGGTACCACACAGAAACAGTCAATTAAACCTGGTTTCCATCAATATTTTAGAGGATAACGCAAGTTAGGTCTGGGATAGGTCTGGGTTTTTCCCTCATCAGGCTCATACTTTCGCGTTTTTCACATACTTGTTGAACAGATCCTGGGTTTTTTTCTGGATTGGGTCACGTAGTAGTGTGGTACCACACTGAAACAGTCGATTAAACCTGGTTTCGATCAATATTTTTGAGGATAACGCATGTTAGGTCTAGGTTAGGCCTGGGATTTTCACTCATCAGACCCTTACTTTCGCATTCTTCACATACTTGTTGAACGGATCCTGGGTTTTTTCTGGTTTGGATCACGTAGTAATGTGGGACCACACGGAAACAGTCAATTAAACCTGGTTTCGATCAATGTATTAGAGATTAATTCATGTTAGGTCTAGGTTAGGTCTGGGATTTGCTCTCATCAGGCTCATTCTTTCGCATATTTCTCATACTTGATGGCTAGATCCTGGGCTTTTTCTGGATTGCATAACGTAGTAATGAAGTACAACACTGAAACAGTCAATTAAACCTGGATTCCATCAATATCTTAGAGGACAACGCAAGTTAGGTCTGGGATAGGTCTGGGATTTGCCCACATCAGGCTCATACTTTCGCGTTTTTCTCATACTCGTTGAACAGATCCTGGGTTATTTTCTGGTTTGGATCGCATAGTAATGTGGTACCACACTGAAACAGTCGATTAAACCAGGTTTCGATCAATATTTTTGAGGATAACGCATGTTAGGTCTAGGTTAGGCCTGGGATTTTCACTCATCAGACTCATATTTTTGTATTCTTCTCATACTTGTTGAACGGATCCTGGGTTTTTTCTGGTTTGGATCACGTAGTAACGTGGTACCACACTGAAACAGTCAATTAAACCAGGTTTTGATCAATATTTTAGAGAATAATTCATGTTAGGTCTAGGTTAGGTCTGGGATTTGCTCTCATCAGGCTCATTCTTTCGCATATTTCTCATACTTGATGGCTAGATCCTGGGCTTTTTTTGGATTGCATCACGTAGTAATGAAGTACAACACTGAAACAGTCAATTAAACCTGGTTTCCATCAATATCTTAGAGGACAACGCAAGTTAGGTCTGGGATAGGTCTGGGATTTTCCCACATCAGGCTCATACTTTCGCGTTTTTCACATACTTGTTGAAGAGATCCTGGGTTTTTTCTGGTTTGGATCACGTAGTAGTGTGGTACCACACTGAAACAGTCCATTAAACCTGGTTTGGATCAACATTTTAGAGGATAACGCAAGTTAGGTCTGGGATAGGTCTGGGATTTTCCCTCATCAGGCTCATACTTTCGCGTTTTTCACATACTTGTTGAACAGATCCTTGGTTTTTTTCTGGATTGGGTCACGTAGTAGTGTGGCACCACACTGAAACAGTCGATTAAACCTGGTTTCGATCAATATTTTTGAGGATAACGCATGTTAGGTCTAGGTTAGGCCTGGGATTTTCACTCATCAGACTCTTACTTTCGCATTCTTCACATACTTGTTGAACGGATCCTGGGTTTTTTCTGGTTTGGATCACGTAGTAATGTGGTACCACACTGAAACAGTCAATTAAACCTGGTTTTGATCAGTATTTTAGAGAATAATTCATGTTAGGTCTAGGTTAGGTCTGGGATTTGGTCTCATCAGGCTCATTCTTTCGCATATTTCTCATACTTGATGGCTAGATCCTGGGCTTTTTCTGGATTGCATAACGTAGTAATGACGTACAACACTGAAACAGTCAATTAAACCTGGATTCCATCAATATCTTAGAGGACAACGCAAGTTAGGTCTGGGATAGGTCTGGGATTTGCCCACATCAGGCTCATACATTCGCGTTTTTCACATACTCGTTGAACAGATCCTGGGTTATTTTCTGGTTTGGATCGCATAGTAGTGTGGTACCACACTGAAACAGTCCATTAAACCTGGTTTGGATCAATATTTTAGAGGATAACGCATGTTAGGTCTAGGTTAGGTCTGGGATTTTCACTCATCAGACTCATACTTTCGCATTCTTCACATACTTGTTGAACGGATCCTGGGTTTTTTCTGGTTTGGATCACGTAGTAATGTGGTACCACACAGAAACAGTCGATTGAACCTGGTTTCGATCAGCATTTTAGAGGATAACGCAACATAAGTCTGGGATAGGTCTGGGATTTGACCTCATCAGACTCATACTTTCGCGTTTTTCACATACTTGTTGAAGAGATCCTGGGTTTTTTCTGGTTTGGATCACGTAGTAGTGTGGTACCACACTGAAACAGTCCATTAAACCTGGTTTGGATCAATATTTTAGAGGATAACGCAACATAAGTCTGGGATAGGTCTGGGATTTGACCTCATCAGACTCATACTTTCGCGTTTTTCACATACTTGTTGAAGAGATCCTGGGTTTTTTCTGGTTTGGATCACGTAGTAGTGTGGTACCACACTGAAACAATCAATTAAACCTGGTCTTGATAAATATTTTAGAGGATAACGCATGTTAGGTCTGGGATAGTTCTGGGATTTGCCCTCATCAGACTCATACTTTCGCACACTTCACATACTCATTGAACAGATCCTGGGTTTTTTCTGGTTTGGATCACGTAGTAGTGTGGTACCACACTGAAACAGTCCATTAAACCTGGTTTGGATCAATATTTTAGAGGATAACGCATGTTAGGTCTAGGTTAGGTCTGGGATTTTCACTCATCAGACTCATACTTTAGCATTCTTCACATACTTGTTGAACGGATCCTGGGTTTTTTCTGGTTTGGATCACGTAGTAATGTGGTACCACACTGAAACAGTCGATTGAACCTGGTTTCGATCAGCATTTTAGAGGATAACGCAACATAAGTCTGGGATAGGTCTGGGATTTGACCTCATCAGACTCATACTTTCGCGTTTTTCACATACTTGTTGAAGAGATCCTGGGTTTTTTCTGGTTTGGATCACGTAGTAGTGTGGTACCACACTGAAGCAGTCCATTGAACCTGGTTTGGATCAATATTTTAGAGGATAACGCATGTTAGGTCTAGGTTAGGTCTGGGATTTTCACTGATCAGACTCATACTTTCGCATTCTTCACATACTCGTTGAACAGATCCTGGGTTTTTTCTGGTTTGGATCACGTAGTAATGTGGTATCACACTGAAACAGTCGATGAAACCTGGTTTCGATCAATATTTTGGAGGATAACGCAAGTTAAGTCTGGGATTGGTCTGGGATTTGACCTCATCAGACTCATACTTTCGCACACTTCACATACTCGTTGAACAGATCCTGGGTTATTTTCTGGTTTGGATCACATAGTAATGTGGTACCACACTGAAACAGTCAATTAAACCAGGTTTCGATCAATATTTTAGAGGATAACGCATGTTAGGTCTAGGTTAGGCCTGGGATTTTCACTCATCAGGCTCATACTTTCGCATTCTTCACATACTTGTTGAACGGATCCTGGGTTTTTTCTGGTTTGGATCACGTAGTAATGTGGTACCACACTGAAACAGTCGATTAAACCAGGTTTCGATCAATATTTTTGAGGATAACGCATGTTAGGTCTAGGTTAGGCCTGGGATTATCACTCATCAGTCTCATACTTTCGCGTTCTTCTCATACTTGTTGAACGGATCCTGGGTTTTTGCTGGTTTGGATCACGTAGTAATGTGGGACCACACGGAAACAGTCAATTAAACCTGGTTTCGATCAATATATTAGAGAATAATTCATGTTAGGTCTAGGTTAGGTCTGGGATTTGCTCTCATCAGGCTCATTCTTTCGCATATTTCTCATACTTGATGGCTAGATCCTGGGCTTTTTCTGGATTGCATAACGTAGTAATGAAGTACAACATTGAAACTGTCAATTAAACCTGGATTCCATCAATATCTTAGAGGACAACGCAAGTTTGGTCTGGGATAGGTCTGGGATTTGCCCACATCAGGCTCATACATTCGCGTTTTTCACATACTCGTTGAACAGATCCTCGGTTATTTTCTGGTTTGGATAGCATAGTAATGTGGTACCACACTGAAGCAGTCGATTAAACCAGGTTTCGATCAATATTTTTGAGGATAACGCATGTTAGGTCTAGGTTAGGCCTGGGATTTTCACTCATCAGACACTTACTTTCGCATTCTTCACATACTTGTTGAACGGATCCTGGGTTTTTGCTGGTTTGGATCACGTAGTAATGTGGGACCACACAGAAGCAATCAATTAAACCTGGTCTTGATAAATATTTTAGAGGATAACGCATGTTAGGTCTGGGTTAGGTCTAGGATTTGCCCTCGTCAGGCTCAAACTTTCGCATATTTCTCATACTTCATGGCTAGATCCTGGGCTATTTCTGGATTGTATCACGTAGTAATGTGGTACCACACAGAAACAGTCAATTAAACCTGGTTTCGATCAATATTTTAGAGGATAACGCAAGTTAGGTCTGGGATAGGTCTGGGATTTTCCCTCATCAGGCTCATACTTTCGCGTTTTTCACATACTTGTTGAACAGATCCTGGGTTTTTTTCTGGATTGGGTGACGTAGTAGTGTGGTACCACACTGAAACAGTCGATTAAACCTGGTTTCGATCAATATTTTTGAGGATAACGCATGTTAGGTCTAGGTTAGGCCTGGGATTTTCACTCATCAGACTCTTACTTTCGCATTCTTCACATACTTGTTGAACGGATCCTGGGTTTTTTCTGGTTTGGACCACGTAGTAATGTGGGACCACACGGAAACAGTCAATTAAACCTGGTTTCGATCAATATATTAGAGAATAATTCATGTTAGGACTAGGTTAGGTCTGGGATTTGCTCCCATCAGGCTCATTCTTTCGCATATTTCTCATACTTGATGGCTAGATCCTGGGCTTTTTCTGGATTGCATAACGTAGTAATGAAGTACAACATTGAAACAGTCAATTAAACCTGGATTCCATCAATATCTTAGAGGACAACGCAAGTTAGGTCTGGGATAGGTCTGGGATTTGCCCACATCAGGCTCATACTTTCGCGTTTTTCACATACTCGTTGAACAGATCCTGGGTTATTTTCTGGTTTGGATTGCATAGTAATGTGTTACCACACTGAAACAGTCGATTAAACCAGGTTTCGATCAATATTTTTGAGGATAACGCATGTTAAGTCTAGGTTAGGCCTGGGATTTTCACTCATCAGTCTCATACTTTCGCATTCTTCTCATACTTGTTGAACGGATCCTGGGTTTTTGCTGGTTTGGATCACGTAGTAATGTGGGACCACACGGAAACAGTCAATTAAACCTGGTTTCGATCAATATATTAGAGAATAATTCATGTTAGGTCTAGGTTAGGTCTGGGATTTGCTCTCATCAGGCTCATTCTTTCGCATATTTCTCATACTTGATGGCTAGATCCTGGGCTTTTTCTGGATTGCATCACGTAGTAATGAAGTAGAACACTGAAACAGACAATTAAACCTGGTTACCATCAATATCTTAGAGGACAACGCAAGTTAGGTCTGGGATAGGTCTGGGATTTGCCCACATCAGACTCATACTTTCGCGTTTTTCACATACTTGTTGAAGAGATCCTGGGTTTTTTCTGGTTTGGATCACGTAGTAGTGTGGTACCACACTGAAACAGTCCATTAAACCTGGTTTGGATCAACATTTTAGAGGATAACGCATGTTAGGTCTAGGTTAGGTCTGGGATTTTCACTCATCAGACTCATACTTTCGCATTCTTCACATACTTGTTGAACGGATCCTGTGTTTTTTCTGGTTTGGATCACGTAGTAAAGTGGTACCACACTGAAACAGTCAATTAAACCTGGTTTTGATCAATATCTTAGAGAATAATTCATGTTAGGTCTAGGTTAGGTCTGGGATTTGCCGTCATCAGGCTCATACTTTCGCATATTTCTCATACTTCATGGCAGGATCCTGGGCTATTTCTGGATTGGATCATGTAGTAATGTGGTACCACACTGAAACAGACAATTAAACCTGGTTTGGATCAATATTTTTAGAGGATAACGCATGTTAGGTCTAGGTTAGCCCTGGGATTTTCACTCATCAGACTCATACTTTCGCATTCTTCACATACTTGTTGAACGGATCCTGGGTTTTTTCTGGTTTGGTTCACGTAGTAATGTGGTACCACACTGAAACATTCAATTAAACCTGATCTTGATAAATATTTCAGAGTATAACGCATGTTAGGTCTGGGTTAGCTCTAGGATTTGCCCTCATCAGGCTCATACTTTCGCATATTTCTCATACTTCATGGCTAGATCCTGGGCTGTTTCTGGATTGTATCACGTAGTAATGTGGTACCACGCTGAAACAGTCAATTAAACCTGGTTTCCATCAATATTTTAGAGGATAACGCAAGTTAGGTCTGGGATAGGTCTGGGTTTTTCCCTCATCAGGCTCATACTTTCGCGTTTTTCACATACTTGTTGAACAGATCCTGGGTTTTTTTCTGGATTGGGTCACGTAGTAGTGTGGTACCACACTGAAACAGTCGATTAAACCTGGTTTCGATCAATATTTTTGAGGATAACGCATGTTAGGTCTAGGTTAGGCCTGGGATTTTCACTCATCAGACTCTTACTTTCGCATTCTTCACATACTTGTTGAACGGATCCTGGGTTTTTTCTGGTTTGGACCACGTAGTAATGTGGGACCACACGGAAACAGTCAATTAAACCTGGTTTCGATCAATATATTAGAGAATAATTCATGTTAGGACTAGGTTAGGTCTGGGATTTGCTCCCATCAGGCTCATTCTTTCGCATATTTCTCATACTTGATGGCTAGATCCTGGGCTTTTTCTGGATTGCATAACGTAGTAATGAAGTACAACATTGAAACAGTCAATTAAACCTGGATTCCATCAATATCTTAGAGGACAACGCAAGTTAGGTCTGGGATAGGTCTGGGATTTGCCCACATCAGGCTCATACTTTCGCGTTTTTCACATACTCGTTGAACAGATCCTGGGTTATTTTCTGGTTTGGATCGCATAGTAATGTGTTACCACACTGAAACAGTCGATTAAACCAGGTTTCGATCAATATTTTTGAGGATAACGCATGTTAAGTCTAGGTTAGGCCTGGGATTTTCACTCATCAGTCTCATACTTTCGCATTCTTCTCATACTTGTTGAACGGATCCTGGGTTTTTGCTTGTTTGGATCACGTAGTAATGTGGGACCACACGGAAACAGTCAATTAAACCTGGTTTCGATCAATATATTAGAGAATAATTCATGTTAGGTCTAGGTTAGGTCTGGGATTTGCTCTCATCAGGCTCATTCTTTCGCATATTTCTCATACTTGATGGCTAGATCCTGGGCTTTTTCTGGATTGCATCACGTAGTAATGAAGTAGAACACTGAAACAGACAATTAAACCTGGTTACCATCAATATCTTAGAGGACAACGCAAGTTAGGTCTGGGATAGGTCTGGGATTTGCCCACATCAGACTCATACTTTCGCGTTTTTCACATACTTGTTGAAGAGATCCTGGGTTTTTTCTGGTTTGGATCACGTAGTAGTGTGGTACCACACTGAAACAGTCCATTAAACCTGGTTTGGATCAACATTTTAGAGGATAACGCATGTTAGGTCTAGGTTAGGTCTGGGATTTTCACTCATCAGACTCATACTTTCGCATTCTTCACATACTTGTTGAACGGATCCTGTGTTTTTTCTGGTTTGGATCACGTAGTAAAGTGGTACCACACTGAAACAGTCAATTAAACCTGGTTTTGATCAATATCTTAGAGAATAATTCATGTTAGGTCTAGGTTAGGTCTGGGATTTGCCGTCATCAGGCTCATACTTTCGCATATTTCTCATACTTCATGGCAGGATCCTGGGCTATTTCTGGATTGGATCATGTAGTAATGTGGTACCACACTGAAACAGACAATTAAACCTGGTTTGGATCAATATTTTTAGAGGATAACGCATGTTAGGTCTAGGTTAGACCTGGGATTTTCACTCATCAGACTCATACTTTCGCATTCTTCACATACTTGTTGAACGGATCCTGGGTTTTTTCTGGTTTGGTTCACGTAGTAATGTGGTACCACACTGAAACATTCAATTAAACCTGATCTTGATAAATATTTCAGAGTATAACGCATGTTAGGTCTGGGTTAGCTCTAGGATTTGCCCTCATCAGGCTCATACTTTCGCATATTTCTCATACTTCATGGCTAGATCCTGGGCTGTTTCTGGATTGTATCACGTAGTAATGTGGTACCACGCTGAAACAGTCAATTAAACCTGGTTTCGATCAATATTTTAGAGGATAACGCAAGTTAGGTCTGGCATAGGTCTGGGATTCGCCCTCTTCAGACTCATACTTTCGCATATTTCTCATACTAGATGGCTAGTTCCTGGGCTTTTTCTGGATTGCATCACGTAGTAATGAAGTACAACACTGAAACACTCAATTAAACCTGGTTTCGATCAATATTATTGAGGATAACGCATGATAGGTCTAGGTAAGGCCTGGGATTTTCACTCATCAGACTCATACTTTCGCATTCTTCACATACTTGTTGAACGGAACCTGGGTTTTTTCTGGTTTGGATCACGTAGTAATGTAGGACCACACTGAAACAGTCAATTAAACCTGGTTTGGATCAATATTTTAGAGAATAATTCATGTTAGGTCTAGGTTAGGTCTGGGATTTGCTCTCATCAGGCTCATTCTTTCGCATATTTCTCATACTTGATGGCTAGATCCTGGGCTTTTTCTGGATTGCATCTCGTAGTAATGAAGTGCAACACTGAAACAGTCAATTAAACCTGGTTTCCATCAATATCTTAGAGGACAACGCAAGTTAGGTCTGGGATAGGTCTGGGACTTGCCCTCATCACGCTCATACTTTCGCGTTTTTGACATACTTGTTGAACAGATCCTGGGTTTTTTCTGGTTTGGATCACGTAGTAGTGTGGTACCACACTGAAACAGTCCATTAAACCAGGTTTGGATCAATATTTTTGAGGATAACGCATGTTAGGTCTAGGTTAGGTCGGGGATTTTCACTCATCAGACTCATACTTTGGCATTCTTCACATACTTGTTGAACGGATCCTGGGTTTTTTCTGGTATGGATCACGTAGTAATGTGGTACCACACTGAAACAGTCGATTGAACCTGGTTTCGATCAGTATTTTAGACGATAACGCAACATAAGTCTGGGATAGGTCTGGGATTTGACCTCATCAGACTCATACTTTCGCGTTTTTCACATACTTGTTGGAGAGATCCTGGGTTTTTTCAGGTTTGGATCTCGTAGTAGTGTGGTATCACACTGAAAAAGTCCATTAAACCTGGTTTGGATCAATATCTTAGAGGATAACGCATGTTAGGTCTAGGTTAGGTCTGGGATTTTCACTCATCAGACTCATACTTTCGCACTCTTCACATACTCGTTGAACAGATCCTGGGTTTTTTCTGGTTTGGATCACGTAGTAATATGGTATCACACTGAAACAGTCGATGAAACCTGGTTTCGATCAATATTTTGGAGGATAACGCAAGTTAAGTCTGGGATTGGTCTGGGATTTGACCTCATCAGACTCATACTTTCGCACACTTCACATACTCGTTGAACAGATCCTGGGTTATTTTCTGGTTTGGATCACATAGTAATGTGGTACCACACTGAAACAGTCGATTAAACCAGGTTTCGATCAATATTTTTGAGGATAACGCATGTTAGGTCTAGGTTAGGCCTGGGATTTTCACTCATCAGGCTCATACTTTCGCATTCTTCACATACTTCTTGAACGGATCCTGGGCTTTTTCTGGTTTGGATCACGTAGTAATGTGGTACCACACTGAAACAGTCGATTGAACCTGGTTTCGATCAGTATTTTAGAGGATAACGCAACATAAGTCTGGGATAGGTCTGGGATTTGACCTCATCAGACTCATACTTTCGCTGTTTTCACATACTTGTTGAAGAGATCCTGGTTTTTTTCTGGTTTGGATCGCATAGTAATGTGTTACCACACTGAAACAGTCGATTAAACCAGGTTTCGATCAATATTCTTGAGGATAACGCATGTTAGGTCTAGGTTAGGCCTGGGATTTTCACTCATCAGTCTCATACTTTCGCATTCTTCTCATACTTGTTGAACGGATCCTGGGTTTTTGCTGGTTTGGATCACGTAGTAATGTGGGACCACACTGAAACAGTCAATTAAACCTGGTTTCGATCAATATATTAGAGAATAATTCATGTTAGGTCGAGGTTAGGTCTGGGATTTGCTCTCATCAGGCTCATTCTTTCGCATATTGCTCATACTTGATGGCTAGATCCTGGGCTTTTTCTGGATTGCATCACGTAGTAATGAAGTACAACACTGAAACAGTCAATTAAACCTGGTTACCATCAATATCTTAGAGGACAACGCAAGTTAGGTCTGGGATAGGTCTGGGATTTGCCCACATCAGGCTCATACTTTCGCATATTTCTCATACTTCATGGCTAGATCCTGGGCTGTTTCTGGATTGTATCACGTAGTAATGTGGTACCACGCTGAAACAGTCAATTAAACCTGGTTTCGATCAATATTTTAGAGGATAACGCAAGTTAGGTCTGGCATAGGTCTGGGATTCGCCCTCATCAGACTCATACTTTCGCGTTTTTCACATACTTGTTGAACTGATCCTGGGCTTTTTCTGGTTTGGATCACGTAGTAATGTGGTAACACACTGAAACAGTCAATTAAACCTGGTTTCGATCAATATTTTAGAGAATAATTCATGTTAGGTCTAGGTTAGGTCTGGGATTTGCTCTCATCAGGCTCATACTTTCGCATATTTCTCATACTAGATGGCTAGTTCCTGGGCTTTTTCTGGATTGCATCACGTAGTAATGAAGTACAACACTGAAACACTCAATTAAACCTGGTTTCGATCAATATTATTAGGGATAACGCATGTTAGGTCTAGGTTAGGCCTGGGATTTTCACTCATCAGACTCATACTTTCGCAATCTTCACATACTTGTTGAACGGATCCTGGGTTTTTTCTGGTTTGGATCACGTAGTAATGTGGGACCACACTGAAACAGTCAATTAAACCTGGTTTCGATCAATATTTTAGAGAATAATTCATGTTAGGTCTAGGTTAGGTCTGGGATTTGCTCTCATCAGGCTCATTCTTCCGCATATTTCTCATACTTGATGGCAAGATCCTGGGCTTTTTCTGGATTGCATCTCGTAGTAATGAAGTGCAACACTGAAACAGTCAATTAAACCTGGTTTCCATCAATATCTTAGAGGACAACGCAAGTTAGGTCTGGGATAGGTCTGGGACTTGCCCTCATCACGCTCATACTTTCGCGTTTTTGACATACTTGTTGAACAGATCCCGGGTTTTTTCTGGTTTGGATCACGTAGTAGTGTGGTACCACACTGAAACAGTCCATTAAACCAGGTTTGGATCAATATTTTAGAGGATAACGCATGTTAGGTCTAGGTTAGGTCGGGGATTTTCACTCATCAGACTCATACTTTCGCATTCTTCACATACTTGTTGAACGGATCCTGTGTTTTCTCTGGTTTGGATCACGTAGTAAAGTGGTACCACACTGAAACAGTCAATTAAACCTGGTTTTGATCAATATCTTAGAGAATAATTCATGTTAGGTCTAGGTTAGGTCTGGGATTTGCTCTCATCAGGCTCATTCTTTCGCATATTTCTCATACTTGATGGCTAGATCCTGGGCTTTTTCTGGATTGCATAACGTAGTAATGAAGTACAACATTGAAACAGTCAATTAAACCTGGATTCCATCAATATCTTAGAGGACAACGCAAGTTAGGTCTGGGATTGTTCTGGGATTTGCCCACATCAGGCTCATACATTCGCGTTTTTCACATACTCGTTGAACAGATCCTCGGTTATTTTCTGGTTTGGATAGCATAGTAATGTGGTACCACACTGAAACAGTCGATTAAACCAGGTTTCGATCAATATTTTTGAGGATAACGCATGTTAGGTCTAGGTTAGGCCTGGGATTTTCACTCATCAGACTCATACTTTCGCATTCTTCTCATACTTGTTGAACGGATCCTGGGTTTTTGCTGGTTTGGATCACGTAGTAATGTGGGACCACACAGAAGCAATCAATTAAACCTGGTCTTGATAAATATTTTAGAGGATAACGCATGTTAGGTCTGGGTTAGGTCTAGGATTTGCCCTCGTCAGGCTCAAACTTTCGCATATTTCTCATACTTCATGGCTAGATCCTGGGCTATTTCTGGAGTGTATCACGTAGTAATGTGGTACCACACAGAAACAGTCAATTAAACCTGGTTTCGATCAATATTTTAGAGGATAACGCAAGTTAGGTCTGGGATAGGTCTGGGATTTTCCCTCATCAGGCTCATACTTTCGCGTTTTTCACATACTTGTTGAACAGATCCTGGGTTTTTTTCTGGTTTGGATCACGTAGTAGTGTGGTACCACACTGAAACAGTCCATTAAACCTGGTTTGGATCAACATTTTAGAGGATAACGCATGTTAGGTCTAGGTTAGGTCTGGGATTTTCACTCATCAGACTCATACTTTCGCATTCTTCACATACTTGTTGAACGGATCCTGTGTTTTTTCTGGTTTGGATCACGTAGTAAAGTGGTACCACACTGAAACAGTCAATTAAACCTGGTTTTGATCAATATCTTAGAGAATAATTCATGTTAGGTCTAGGTTAGGTCTGGGATTTGCCGTCATCAGGCTCATACTTTCGCATATTTCTCATACTTCATGGCTGGATCCTGGGCTATTTCTGGATTGGATCATGTAGTAATGTGGTACCACACTGAAACAGTCAATTAAACCTGGTTTGGATCAATATTTTTAGAGGATAACGCATGTTAGGTCTAGGTTAGCCCTGGGATTTCACTCATCAGACACATACTTTCGCATTCTTCACATACTTGTTGAACGGATCCTGGGTTTTTTCTGGTTTGGTTCACGTAGTAATGTGGTACCACACTGAAACATTCAATTAAACCTGATCTTGATAAATATTTCAGAGTATAACGCATGTTAGGTCTGGGTTAGCTCTAGGATTTGCCCTCATCAGGCTCATACTTTCGCATATTTCTCATACTTCATGGCTAGATCCTGGGCTGTTTCTGGATTGTATCACGTAGTAATGTGGTACCACGCTGAAACAGTCAATTAAACCTGGTTTCGATCAATATTTTAGAGGATAACGCAAGTTAGGTCTGGCATAGGTCTGGGATTCGCCCTCTTCAGACTCATACTTTCGCATATTTCTCATACTAGATGGCTAGTTCCTGGGCGTTTTCTGGATTGCATCACGTAGTAATGAAGTACAACACTGAAACACTCAATTAAACCTGGTTTCGATCAATATTATTGAGGATAACGCATGTTAGGTCTAGGTTAGGCCTGGGATTTTCACTCATCAGACTCATACTTTCGCATTCTTCACATACTTGTTGAACGGATCCTGGGTTTTTTCTGGTTTGGATCACGTAGTAATGTAGGACCACACTGGAACAGTCAATTAAACCTGGTTTGGATCAATATTTTAGAGAACAATTCATGTTAGGTCTAGGTTAGGTCTGGGATTTGCTCTCATCAGGCTCATTCTTTCGCATATTTCTCATACTTGATGGCTAGATCCTGGGCTTTTTCTGGATTGCATCTCGTAGTAATGAAGTACAACACTGAAACAGTCAATTAAACCTGGTTACCATCAATATCTTAGAGGACAACGCAAGTTAGGTCTGGGATAGGTCTGGGATTTGCCCACATCAGGCTCATACTTTCGCATATTTCTCATACTTCATGGCTAGATCCTGGGCTGTTTCTGGATTGTATCACGTAGTAATGTGGTACCACGCTGAAACAGTCAATTAAACCTGGTTTCGATCAATATTTTAGAGGATAACGCAAGTTAGGTCTGGCATAGGTCTGGGATTCGCCCTCATCAGACTCATACTTTCGCGTTTTTCACATACTTGTTGAACTGATCCTGGGCTTTTTCTGGTTTGGATCACGTAGTAATGTGGTAACACACTGAAACAGTCAATTAAACCTGGTTTCGATCAATATTTTAGAGAATAATTCATGTTAGGTCTAGGTTAGGTCTGGGATTTGCTCTCATCAGGCTCATACTTTCGCATATTTCTCATACTAGATGGCTAGTTCCTGGGCTTTTTCTGGATTGCATCACGTAGTAATGAAGTACAACACTGAAACACTCAATTAAACCTGGTTTCGATCAATATTATTGAGGATAACGCATGTTAGGTCTAGGTTAGGCCTGGGATTTTCACTCATCAGACTCATACTTTCGCAATCTTCACATACTTGTTGAACGGATCCTGGGTTTTTTCTGGTTTGGATCACGTAGTAATGTGGGACCACACTGAAACAGTCAATTAAACCTGGTTTCGGTCAATATTTTAGAGAATAATTCATGTTAGGTCTAGGTTAGGTCTGGGATTTGCTCTCATCAGGCTCATTCTTCCGCATATTTCTCATACTTGATGGCAAGATCCTGGGCTTTTTCTGGATTGCATCTCGTAGTAATGAAGTGCAACACTGAAACAGTCAATTAAACCTGGTTTCCATCAATATCTTAGAGGACAACGCAAGTTAGGTCTGGGATAGGTCTGGGACTTGCCCTCATCACGCTCATACTTTCGCGTTTTTGACATACTTGTTGAACAGATCCCGGGTTTTTTCTGGTTTGGATCACGTAGTAGTGTGGTACCACACTGAAACAGTCCATTAAACCAGGTTTGGATCAATATTTTAGAGGATAACGCATGTTAGGTCTAGGTTAGGTCGGGGACTTTCACTCATCAGACTCATACTTTCGCATTCTTCACATACTTGTTGAACGGATCCTGTGTTTTCTCTGGTTTGGATCACGTAGTAAAGTGGTACCACACTGAAACAGTCAATTAAACCTGGTTTTGATCAATATCTTAGAGAATAATTCATGTTAGGTCTAGGTTAGGTCTGGGATTTGCTCTCATCAGGCTCATTCTTTCGCATATTTCTCATACTTGATGGCTAGATCCTGGGCTTTTTCTGGATTGCATAACGTAGTAATGAAGTACAACATTGAAACAGTCAATTAAACCTGGATTCCATCAATATCTTAGAGGACAACGCAAGTTAGGTCTGGGATTGTTCTGGGATTTGCCCACATCAGGCTCATACATTCGCGTTTTTCACATACTCGTTGAACAGATCCTCGGTTATTTTCTGGTTTGGATAGCATAGTAATGTGGTACCACACTGAAACAGTCGATTAAACCAGGTTTCGATCAATATTTTTGAGGATAACGCATGTTAGGTCTAGGTTAGGCCTGGGATTTTCACTCATCAGACTCATACTTTCGCATTCTTCTCATACTTGTTGAACGGATCCTGGGTTTTTGCTGGTTTGGATCACGTAGTAATGTGGGACCACACAGAAGCAATCAATTAAACCTGGTCTTGATAAATATTTTAGAGGATAACGCATGTTAGGTCTGGGTTAGGTCTAGGATTTGCCCTCGTCAGGCTCAAACTTTCGCATATTTCTCATACTTCATGGCTAGATCCTGGGCTATTTCTGGAGTGTATCACGTAGTAATGTGGTACCACACAGAAACAGTCAATTAAACCTGGTTTCGATCAATATTTTAGAGGATAACGCAAGTTAGGTCTGGGATAGGTCTGGGATTTTCCCTCATCAGGCTCATACTTTCGCGTTTTTCACATACTTGTTGAACAGATCCCGGGTTTTTTTCTGGTTTGGATCACGTAGTAGTGTGGTACCACACTGAAACAGTCCATTAAACCTGGTTTGGATCAACATTTTAGAGGATAACGCATGTTAGGTCTAGGTTAGGTCTGGGATTTTCACTCATCAGACTCATACTTTCGCATTCTTCACATACTTGTTGAACGGATCCTGTGTTTTTTCTGGTTTGGATCACGTAGTAAAGTGGTACCACACTGAAACAGTCAATTAAACCTGGTTTTGATCAATATCTTAGAGAATAATTCATGTTAGGTCTAGGTTAGGTCTGGGATTTGCCGTCATCAGGCTCATACTTTCGCATATTTCTCATACTTCATGGCTGGATCCTGGGCTATTTCTGGATTGGATCATGTAGTAATGTGGTACCACACTGAAACAGTCAATTAAACCTGGTTTGGATCAATATTTTTAGAGGATAACGCATGTTAGGTCTAGGTTAGCCCTGGGATTTCACTCATCAGACACATACTTTCGCATTCTTCACATACTTGTTGAACGGATCCTGGGTTTTTTCTGGTTTGGTTCACGTAGTAATGTGGTACCACACTGAAACATTCAATTAAACCTGATCTTGATAAATATTTCAGAGTATAACGCATGTTAGGTCTGGGTTAGCTCTAGGATTTGCCCTCATCAGGCTCATACTTTGGCATATTTCTCATACTTCATGGCTAGATCCTGGGCTGTTTCTGGATTGTATCACGTAGTAATGTGGTACCACGCTGAAACAGTCAATTAAACCTGGTTTCGATCAATATTTTAGAGGATAACGCAAGTTAGGTCTGGCATAGGTCTGGGATTCGCCCTCTTCAGACTCATACTTTCGCATATTTCTCATACTAGATGGCTAGTTCCTGGGCGTTTTCTGGATTGCATCACGTAGTAATGAAGTACAACACTGAAACACTCAATTAAACCTGGTTTCGATCAATATTATTGAGGATAACGCATGTTAGGTCTAGGTTAGGCCTGGGATTTTCACTCATCAGACTCATACTTTCGCATTCTTCACATACTTGTTGAACGGATCCTGGGTTTTTTCTGGTTTGGATCACGTAGTAATGTAGGACCACACTGGAACAGTCAATTAAACCTGGTTTGGACCAATATTTTAGAGAACAATTCATGTTAGGTCTAGGTTAGGTCTGGGATTTGCTCTCATCAGGCTCATTCTTTCGCATATTTCTCATACTTGATGGCTAGATCCTGGGCTTTTTCTGGATTGCATCTCGTAGTAATGAAGTGCAACACTGAAACAGTCAATTAAACCTGGTTTCCATCAATATCTTAGAGGACAACGCAAGTTAGGTCTGGGATAGGTCTGGGACTTGCCCTCATCACGCTCATACTTTCGCATTCTTCACATACTTGTTGAACGGATCCTGTGTTTTCTCTGGTTTGGATCACGTAGTAAAGTGGTACCACACTGATACAGTCCATTAAACCAGGTTTGGATCAATATTTTTGAGGATAACGCATGTTAGGTCTAGGTTAGGTCGGGGATTTTCACTCATCAGACTCATACTTTGGCATTCTTCACATACTTGTTGAACGGATCCTGGGTTTTTTCTGGTATGGATCACGTAGTAATGTGGTACCACACTGAAACAGTCGATTGAACCTGGTTTCGATCATTATTTTAGACGATAACGCAACATAAGTCTGGGATAGGTCTGGGATTTGACCTCATCAGACTCATACTTTCGCGTTTTTCACATACTTGTTGGAGAGATCCTGGGTTTTTTCTGGTTTGGATCTCGTAGTAGTGTGGTACCACACTGAAAAAGTCGATTAAACCAGGTTTCGATCAATATTTTTGAGGATAACGCATGTTAGGACTGGGATTTTCACTCATCAGACTCATACTTTCGCATTCTTCACATACTCGTTGAACAGATCCTGGGTTTTTTCTGGTTTGGATCACGTAGTAATGTGGTATCACACTGAAACAGTCGATGAAACCTGGTTTCGATCAATATTTTGGAGGATAACGCAAGTTAAGTCTGGGATTGGTCTGGGATTTGACCACATCAGACTCATACTTTCGCACACTTCACATACTCGTTGAACAGATCCTGGGTTATTTTCTGGTTTGGATCACATAGTAATGTGGTACCACACTGAAACAGTCGATTAAACCAGGTTTCGATCAATATTTTTGAGGATAACGCATGTTAGGTCTAGGTTAGGTCTGGGATTTTCACTCATCAGACTCATACTTTCGCATTCTTCACATACTTGTTGAACGGATCCTGGGTTTTTTCTGGTTTGGATCACGTAGTAATGTGGTACCACACTGAAACAGTCGATTGAACCTGGTTTCGATCAGCATTTTAGAGGATAACGCAACATAAGTCTGGGATAGGTCTGGGATTTGACCTCATCAGACTCATACTTTCGCGTTTTTCACATACTTGTTGAAGAGATCCTGGGTTTTTTCTGGTTTGGATCACGTAGTAGTGTGGTACCACACTGAAACAGTCCATTAAACCTGGTTTGGATCAATATTTTAGAGGATAACGCAACATAAGTCTAGGTTAGGTCTGGGATTTTCACTCATCAGACTCATACTTTCGCATTCTTCACATACTTGTTGAACGGATCCTGGGTTTTCTCTGGTTTGGATCACGTAGTAATGTGGGACCACACTGAAACAATCAATTAAACCTGGTCTTGATAAATATTTTAGAGGATAACGCATGTTAGGTCTGGGATAGATCTGGGATTTGCCCTCATCAGACTCATACTTTCGCACACTTCACATACTCGTTGAACAGATCCTGGGTTATTTTCTGGTTTGGATCACATAGTAATGTGGTACCACACTGAAACAGTCGATTAAACCAGATTTCGATCAATATTTTTGAGGATAACGCATGTTAGGTCTAGGTTAGGCCTGGGATTTTCACTCATCAGACTCATACTTTCGTATTCTTCTCATACTTGTTGAACGGATCCTGGGTTTTTTCTGGTTTGGATCACATAGTAATGTGGTACCACACTGAAACAGTCGATTAAACCAGGTTTCGATCAATATTTTTGAGGATAACGCATGTTAGGTCTAGGTTAGGTCTGGGATTTTCACTCATCAGACTCATACTTTGGCATTCTTCACATACTTGTTGAACGGATCCTGGGTTTTTTCTGGTATGGATCACGTAGTAATGTGGTACCACACTGAAACAGTCGATTGAACCTGGTTTCGATCATTATTTTAGACGATAACGCAACATAAGTCTGGGATAGGTCTGGGATTTGACCTCATCAGACTCATACTTTCGCGTTTTTCACATACTTGTTGGAGAGATCCTGGGTTTTTTCTGGTTTGGATCTCGTAGTAGTGTGGTACCACACTGAAAAAGTCGATTAAACCAGGTTTCGATCAATATTTTTGAGGATAACGCATGTTAGGTCTGGGATTTTCACTCATCAGACTCATACTTTCGCATTCTTCACATACTCGTTGAACAGATCCTGGGTTTTTTCTGGTTTGGATCACGTAGTAATGTGGTATCACACTGAAACAGTCGATGAAACCTGGTTTCGATCAATATTTTGGAGGATAACGCAAGTTAAGTCTGGGATTGGTCTGGGATTTGACCTCATCAGACTCATACTTTCGCACACTTCACATACTCGTTGAACAGATCCTGGGTTATTTTCTGGTTTGGATCACATAGTAATGTGGTACCACACTGAAACAGTCGATTAAACCAGGTTTCGATCAATATTTTTGAGGATAACGCATGTTAGGTCTAGGTTAGGTCTGGGATTTTCACTCATCAGACTCATACTTTCGCATTCTTCACATACTTGTTGAACGGATCCTGGGTTTTTTCTGGTTTGGATCACGTAGTAATGTGGTACCACACTGAAACAGTCGATTGAACCTGGTTTCGATCAGCATTTTAGAGGATAACGCAACATAAGTCTGGGATAGGTCTGGGATTTGACCTCATCAGACTCATACTTTCGCGTTTTTCACATACTTGTTGAAGAGATCCTGGGTTTTTTCTGGTTTGGATCACGTAGTAGTGTGGTACCACACTGAAACAGTCCATTAAACCTGGTTTGGATCAATATTTTAGAGGATAACGCAACATAAGTCTAGGTTAGGTCTGGGATTTTCACTCATCAGACTCATACTTTCGCATTCTTCACATACTTGTTGAACGGATCCTGGGTTTTCTCTGGTTTGGATCACGTAGTAATGTGGGACCACACTGAAACAATCAATTAAACCTGGTCTTGATAAATATTTTAGAGGATAACGCATGTTAGGTCTGGGATAGATCTGGGATTTGCCCTCATCAGACTCATACTTTCGCACACTTCACATACTCGTTGAACAGATCCTGGGTTATTTTCTGGTTTGGATCACATAGTAATGTGGTACCACACTGAAACAGTCGATTAAACCAGATTTCGATCAATATTTTTGAGGATAACGCATGTTAGGTCTAGGTTAGGCCTGGGATTTTCACTCATCAGACTCATACTTTCGTATTCTTCTCATACTTGTTGAACGGATCCTGGGTTTTTTCTGGTTTGGATCACATAGTAATGTGGTACCACACTGAAACAGTCGATTAAACCAGGTTTCGATCAATATTTTTGAGGATAACGCATGTTAGGTCTAGGTTAGGTCTGGGATTTTCACTCATCAGACTCATACTTTGGCATTCTTCACATACTTGTTGAACGGATCCTGGGTTTTTTCTGGTATGGATCACGTAGTAATGTGGTACCACACTGAAACAGTCGATTGAACCTGGTTTCGATCATTATTTTAGACGATAACGCAACATAAGTCTGGGATAGGTCTGGGATTTGACCTCATCAGACTCATACTTTCGCGTTTTTCACATACTTGTTGGAGAGATCCTGGGTTTTTTCTGGTTTGGATCTCGTAGTAGTGTGGTACCACACTGAAAAAGTCGATTAAACCAGGTTTCGATCAATATTTTTGAGGATAACGCATGTTAGGTCTGGGATTTTCACTCATCAGACTCATACTTTCGCATTCTTCACATACTCGTTGAACAGATCCTGGGTTTTTTCTGGTTTGGATCACGTAGTAATGTGGTATCACACTGAAACAGTCGATGAAACCTGGTTTCGATCAATATTTTGGAGGATAACGCAAGTTAAGTCTGGGATTGGTCTGGGATTTGACCTCATCAGACTCATACTTTCGCACACTTCACATACTCGTTGAACAGATCCTGGGTTATTTTCTGGTTTGGATCACATAGTAATGTGGTACCACACTGAAACAGTCGATTAAACCAGGTTTCGATCAATATTTTTGAGGATAACGCATGTTAGGTCTAGGTTAGGTCTGGGATTTTCACTCATCAGACTCATACTTTCGCATTCTTCACATACTTGTTGAACGGATCCTGGGTTTTTTCTGGTTTGGATCACGTAGTAATGTGGTACCACACTGAAACAGTCGATTGAACCTGGTTTCGATCAGCATTTTAGAGGATAACGCAACATAAGTCTGGGATAAAGATCCTGGGCTTTTTCTGGATTGCATCTCGTAGTAATGAAGTGCAACACTGAAACAGTCAATTAAACCTGGTTTCCATCAATATCTTAGAGGACAACGCAAGTTAGGTCTGGGATAGGTCTGGGACTTGCCCTCATCACGCTCATACTTTCGCGTTTTTGACATACTTGTTGAACAGATCCCGGGTTTTTTCTGGTTTGGATCACGTAGTAGTGTGGTACCACACTGAAACAGTCCATTAAACCAGGTTTGGATCAATATTTTAGAGGATAACGCATGTTAGGTCTAGGTTAGGTCGGGGATTTTCACTCATCAGACTCATACTTTCGCATTCTTCACATACTTGTTGAACGGATCCTGTGTTTTCTCTGGTTTGGATCACGTAGTAAAGTGGTACCACACTGAAACAGTCAATTAAACCTGGTTTTGATCAATATCTTAGAGAATAATTCATGTTAGGTCTAGGTTAGGTCTGGGATTTGCTCTCGTCAGGCTCATTCTTTCGCATATTTCTCATACTTGATGGCTAGATCCTGGGCTTTTTCTGGATTGCATAACGTAGTAATGAAGTACAACATTGAAACAGTCAATTAAACCTGGATTCCATCAATATCTTAGAGGACAACGCAAGTTAGGTCTGGGATTGTTCTGGGATTTGCCCACATCAGGCTCATACATTCGCGTTTTTCACATACTCGTTGAACAGATCCTGGGTTTTTTTCTGGATTGGGTCACGTAGTAGTGTGGTACCACACTGAAACAGTCGATTAAACCTGGTTTCGATCAATATTTTTGAGGATAACGCATGTTAGGTCTAGGTTAGGCCTGGGATTTTCACTCATCAGACTCATACTTTCGCATTCTTCTCATACTTGTTGAACGGATCCTGGGTTTTTGCTGGTTTGGATCACGTAGTAATGTGGGACCACACAGAAGCAATCAATTAAACCTGGTCTTGATAAATATTTTAGAGGATAACGCATGTTAGGTCTGGGTTAGGTCTAGGATTTGCCCTCGTCAGGCTCAAACTTTCGCATATTTCTCATACTTCATGGCTAGATCCTGGGCTATTTCTGGAGTGTATCACGTAGTAATGTGGTACCACACAGAAACAGTCAATTAAACCTGGTTTCGATCAATATTTTAGAGGATAACGCAAGTTAGGTCTGGGATAGGTCTGGGATTTTCCCTCATCAGGCTCATACTTTCGCGTTTTTCACATACTTGTTGAACAGATCCTGGGTTTTTTTCTGGTTTGGATCACGTAGTAGTGTGGTACCACACTGAAACAGTCCATTAAACCTGGTTTGGATCAACATTTTAGAGGATAACGCATGTTAGGTCTAGGTTAGGTCTGGGATTTTCACTCATCAGACTCATACTTTCGCATTCTTCACATACTTGTTGAACGGATCCTGTGTTTTTTCTGGTTTGGATCACGTAGTAAAGTGGTACCACACTGAAACAGTCAATTAAACCTGGTTTTGATCAATATTTTAGAGGATAACGCAAGTTAGGTCTAGGTTAGGTCTGGGATTTGCCGTCATCAGGCTCATACTTTCGCATATTTCTCATACTTCATGGCTGGATCCTGGGCTATTTCTGGAGTGTATCACGTAGTAATGTGGTACCACACAGAAACAGTCAATTAAACCTGGTTTCGATCAATATTTTAGAGGATAACGCAAGTTAGGTCTAGGTTAGGTCTGGGATTTGCCGTCATCAGGCTCATACTTTCGCATATTTCTCATACTTCGTGGCTGGATCCTGGGCTATTTCTGGATTGGATCATGTAGTAATGTGGTACCACACTGAAACAGTCAATTAAACCTGGTTTGGATCAATATTTTTAGAGGATAACGCATGTTAGGTCTAGGTTAGCCCTGGGATTTCACTCATCAGACTCATACTTTCGCATTCTTCACATACTTGTTGAACGGATCCTGGGTTTTTTCTGGTTTGGTTCACGTAGTAATGTGGTACCACACTGAAACATTCAATTAAACCTGATCTTGATAAATATTTCAGAGTATAACGCATGTTAGGTCTGGGTTAGCTCTAGGATTTGCCCTCATCAGGCTCATACTTTCGCATATTTCTCATACTTCATGGCTAGATCCTGGGCTGTTTCTGGATTGTATCACGTAGTAATGTGGTACCACGCTGAAACAGTCAATTAAACCTGGTTTCGATCAATATTTTAGAGGATAACGCAAGTTAGGTCTGGCATAGGTCTGGGATTCGCCCTCTTCAGACTCATACTTTCGCATATTTCTCATACTAGATGGCTAGTTCCTGGGCGTTTTCTGGATTGCATCACGTAGTAATGAAGTACAACACTGAAACACTCAATTAAACCTGGTTTCGATCAATATTATTGAGGATAACGCATGTTAGGTCTAGGTTAGGCCTGGGATTTTCACTCATCAGACTCATACTTTCGCATTCTTCACATACTTGTTGAACGGATCCTGGGTTTTTTCTGGTTTGGATCACGTAGTAATGTAGGACCACACTGGAACAGTCAATTAAACCTGGTTTGGATCAATATTTTAGAGAATAATTCATGTTAGGTCTAGGTTAGGTCTGGGATTTGCTCTCATCAGGCTCATTCTTTCGCATATTTCTCATACTTGATGGCTAGATCCTGGGCTTTTTCTGGATTGCATCTCGTAGTAATGAAGTGCAACACTGAAACAGTCAATTAAACCTGGTTTCCATCAATATCTTAGAGGACAACGCAAGTTAGGTCTGGGATAGGTCTGGGACTTGCCCTCATCACGCTCATACTTTCGCGTTTTTGACATACTTGTTGAACGGATCCTGGGTTTTTTCTGGTATGGATCACGTAGTAATGTGGTACCACACTGAAACAGTCGATTGAACCTGGTTTCGATCATTATTTTAGACGATAACGCAACATAAGTCTGGGATAGGTCTGGGATTTGACCTCATCAGACTCATACTTTCGCGTTTTTCACATACTTGTTGGAGAGATCCTGGGTTTTTTCTGGTTTGGATCTCGTAGTAGTGTGGTACCACACTGAAAAAGTCGATTAAACCAGGTTTCGATCAGTATTTTTGAGGATAACGCATGTTAGGTCTGGGATTTTCACTCATCAGACTCATACTTTCGCATTCTTCACATACTCGTTGAACAGATCCTGGGTTTTTTCTGGTTTGGATCACGTAGTAATGTGGTATCACACTGAAACAGTCGATGAAACCTGGTTTCGATCAATATTTTGGAGGATAACGCAAGTTAAGTCTGGGATTGGTCTGGGATTTGACCTCATCAGACTCATACTTTCGCACACTTCACATACTCGTTGAACAGATCCTGGGTTATTTTCTGGTTTGGATCACATAGTAATGTGGTACCACACTGAAACAGTCGATTAAACCAGGTTTCGATCAATATTTTTGAGGATAACGCATGTTAGGTCTAGGTTAGGTCTGGGATTTTCACTCATCAGACTCATACTTTCGCATTCTTCACATACTTGTTGAACGGATCCTGGGATTTTTCTGGTTTGGATCACGTAGTAATGTGGTACCACACTGAAACAGTCGATTGAACCTGGTTTCGATCAGCATTTTAGAGGATAACGCAACATAAGTCTGGGATAGGTCTGGGATTTGACCTCATCAGACTCATACTTTCGCGTTTTTCACATACTTGTTGAAGAGCTCCTGGGTTTTTTCTGGTTTGGATCACGTAGTAGTGTGGTACCACACTGAAACAGTCCATTAAACCTGGTTTGGATCAATATTTTAGAGGATAACGCAACATAAGTCTAGGTTAGGTCTGGGATTTTCACTCATCAGACTCATACTTTCGCATTCTTCACATACTTGTTGAACGGATCCTGGGTTTTCTCTGGTTTGGATCACGTAGTAATGTGGGACCACACTGAAACAATCAATTAAACCTGGTCTTGATAAATATTTTAGAGGATAACGCATGTTAGGTCTGGGATAGATCTGGGATTTGCCCTCATCAGACTCATACTTTCGCACACTTCACATACTCGTTGAACAGATCCTGGGTTATTTTCTGGTTTGGATCACATAGTAATGTGGTACCACACTGAAACAGTCGATTAAACCAGGTTTCGATCAATATTTTTGAGGATAACGCATGTTAGGTCTAGGTTAGGCCTGGGATTTTCACTCATCAGACTCATACTTTCGTATTCTTCTCATACTTGTTGAACGGATCCTGGGTTTTTTCTGGTTTGGATCTCGTAGTAATGTGGTACCACACTGAAACAGTCAATTAAACCTGGTTTTGATCAATATTTTAGAGAATAATTCATGTTAGGTCTAGGTTAGGTCTGGGATTTGCTCTCATCAGGCTCATTCTTTCGCATATTTCTCATACTTGATGGCTAGATCCTGGGCTTTTTCTGGATTGCATAACGTAGTAATGAAGTACAACACTGAAACAGTCAATTAAACCTGGATTCCATCAATATCTTAGAGGACAACGCAAGTTAGGTCTGGGATAGGTCTGGGATTTGCCCACATCAGGCTCATACTTTCGCGTTTTTCTCATACTCGTTGAACAGATCCTGGGTTATTTTCTGGTTTGGATCGCATAGTAATGTGGTACCACACTGAAACAGTCGATTAAACCAGGTTTCGATCAATATTTTTGAGGATAACGCATGTTAGGTCTAGGTTAGGCCTGGGATTTTCACTCATCAGACTCATATTTTTGTATTCTTCTCATACTTGTTGAACGGATCCTGGGTTTTTTCTGGTTTGGATCAGGTAGTAACGTGGTACCACACTGAAACAGTCAATTAAACCAGGTTTTGATCAATATTTTAGAGAATAATTCATGTTAGGTCTAGGTTAGGTCTGGGATTTGCTCTCATCAGGCTCATTCTTTCGCATATTTCTCATGCTTGATGGCTAGATCCTGGGCTTTTTTTGGATTGCATCACGTAGTAATGAAGTACAACACTGAAACAGTCAATTAAACCTGGTTTCCATCAATATCTTAGAGGACAACGCAAGTTAGGTCTGGGATAGGTCTGGGATTTTCCCACATCAGGCTCATACTTTCGCGTTTTTCACATACTTGTTGAAGAGATCCTGGGTTTTTTCTGGTTTGGATCACGTAGTAGTGTGGTACCACACTGAAACAGTCCATTAAACCTGGTTTGGATCAACATTTTAGAGGATAACGCAAGTTAGGTCTGGGATAGGTCTGGGATTTCCCCCCTCATCAGGCTCATACTTTCGCGTTTTTCACATACTTGTTGAACAGATCCTTGGTTTTTTTCTGGATTGGGTCACGTAGTAGTGTGGCACCACACTGAAACAGTCGATTAAACCTGGTTTCGATCAATATTTTTGAGGATAACGCATGTTAGGTCTAGGTTAGGCCTGGGATTTTCACTCATCAGACTCTTACTTTCGCATTCTTCACATACTTGTTGAACGGATCCTGGGTTTTTTCTGGTTTGGATCACGTAGTAATGTGGTACCACACTGAAACAGTCAATTAAACCTGGTTTTGATCAGTATTTTAGAGAATAATTCATGTTAGGTCTAGGTTAGGTCTGGGATTTGCTCTCATCAGGCTCATTCTTTCGCATATTTCTCATACTTGATGGCTAGATCCTGGGCTTTTTCTGGATTGCATAACGTAGTAATGACGTACAACACTGAAACAGTCAATTAAACCTGGATTCCATCAATATCTTAGAGGACAACGCAAGTTAGGTCTGGGATAGGTCTGGGATTTGCCCACATCAGGCTCATACATTCGCGTTTTTCACATACTCGTTGAACAGATCCTGGGTTATTTTCTGGTTTGGATCGCATAGTAGTGTGGTACCACACTGAAACAGTCCATTAAACCTGGTTTGGATCAATATTTTAGAGGATAACGCATGTTAGGTCTAGGTTAGGTCTGGGATTTTCACTCATCAGACTCATACTTTCGCATTCTTCACATACTTGTTGAACGGATCCTGGGTTTTTTCTGGTTTGGATCACGTAGTAATGTGGTACCACACTGAAACAGTCGATTGAACCTGGTTTCGATCAGCATTTTAGAGGATAACGCAACATAAGTCTGGGATAGGTCTGGGATTTGACCTCATCAGACTCATACTTTCGCGTTTTTCACATACTTGTTGAAGAGATCCTGGGTTTTTTCTGGTTTGGATCACGTAGTAGTGTGGTACCACACTGAAACAGTCCATTAAACCTGGTTTGGATCAATATTTTAGAGGATAACGCAACATAAGTCTGGGATAGGTCTGGGATTTGACCTCATCAGACTCATACTTTCGCGTTTTTCACATACTTGTTGAAGAGATCCTGGGTTTTTTCTGGTTTGGATCACGTAGTAGTGTGGTACCACACTGAAACAATCAATTAAACCTGGTCTTGATAAATATTTTAGAGGATAACGCATGTTAGGTCTGGGATAGTTCTGGGATTTGCCCTCATCAGACTCATACTTTCGCACACTTCACATACTCATTGAACAGATCCTGGGTTTTTTCTGGTTTGGATCACGTAGTAGTGTGGTACCACACTGAAACAGTCCATTAAACCTGGTTTGGATCAATATTTTAGAGGATAACGCATGTTAGGTCTAGGTTAGGTCTGGGATTTTCACTCATCAGACTCATACTTTAGCATTCTTCACATACTTGTTGAACGGATCCTGGGTTTTTTCTGGTTTGGATCACGTAGTAATGTGGTACCACACTGAAACAGTCGATTGAACCTGGTTTCGATCAGCATTTTAGAGGATAACGCAACATAAGTCTGGGATAGGTCTGGGATTTGACCTCATCAGACTCATACTTTCGCGTTTTTCACATACTTGTTGAAGAGATCCTGGGTTTTTTTCTGGTTTGGATCACGTAGTTGTGTGGTACCACACTGAAACAGTCCATTGAACCTGGTTTGGATCAATATTTTAGAGGATAACGCATGTTAGGTCTAGGTTAGGTCTGGGATTTTCACTGATCAGACTCATACTTTCGCATTCTTCACATACTCGTTGAACAGATCCTGGGTTTTTTCTGGTTTGGATCACGTAGTAATGTGGTATCACACTGAAACAGTCGATGAAACCTGGTTTCGATCAATATTTTGGAGGATAACGCAAGTTAAGTCTGGGATTGGTCTGGGATTTGACCTCATCAGACTCATACTTTCGCACACTTCACATACTCGTTGAACAGATCCTGGGTTATTTTCTGGTTTGGATCACATAGTAATGTGGTACCACACTGAAACAGTCAATTAAACCAGGTTTCGATCAATATTTTTGAGGATAACGCATGTTAGGTCTAGGTTAGGCCTGGGATTTTCACTCATCAGGCTCATACTTTCGCATTCTTCACATACTTGTTGAACGGATCCTGGGTTTTTTCTGGTTTGGATCACGTAGTAATGTGGTACCACACTGAAACAGTCGATTAAACCAGGTTTCGATCAATATTTTTGAGGATAACGCATGTTAGGTCTAGGTTAGGCCTGGGATTTTCACTCATCAGTCTCATACTTTCGCGTTCTTCTCATACTTGTTGAACGGATCCTGGGTTTTTGCTGGTTTGGATCACGTAGTAATGTGGGACCACACGGAAACAGTCAATTAAACCTGGTTTCGATCAATATATTAGAGAATAATTCATGTTAGGTCTAGGTTAGGTCTGGGATTTGCTCTCATCAGGCTCATTCTTTCGCATATTTCTCATACTTGATGGCTAGATCCTGGGCTTTTTCTGGATTGCATAACGTAGTAATGAAGTACAACATTGAAACTGTCAATTAAACCTGGATTCCATCAATATCTTAGAGGACAACGCAAGTTTGGTCTGGGATAGGTCTGGGATTTGCCCACATCAGGCTCATACATTCGCGTTTTTCACATACTCGTTGAACAGATCCTCGGTTATTTTCTGGTTTGGATAGCATAGTAATGTGGTACCACACTGAAGCAGTCGATTAAACCAGGTTTCGATCAATATTTTTGAGGATAACGCATGTTAGGTCTAGGTTAGGCCTGGGATTTTCACTCATCAGACACTTACTTTCGCATTCTTCACATACTTGTTGAACGGATCCTGGGTTTTTGCTGGTTTGGATCACGTAGTAATGTGGGACCACACAGAAGCAATCAATTAAACCTGGTCTTGATAAATATTTTAGAGGATAACGCATGTTAGGTCTGGGTTAGGTCTAGGATTTGCCCTCGTCAGGCTCAAACTTTCGCATATTTCTCATACTTCATGGCTAGATCCTGGGCTATTTCTGGATTGTATCACGTAGTAATGTGGTACCACACAGAAACAGTCAATTAAACCTGGTTTCGATCAATATTTTAGAGGATAACGCAAGTTAGGTCTGGGATAGGTCTGGGATTTTCCCTCATCAGGCTCATACTTTCGCGTTTTTCACATACTTGTTGAACAGATCCTGGGTTTTTTTCTGGATTGGGTGACGTAGTAGTGTGGTACCACACTGAAACAGTCGATTAAACCTGGTTTCGATCAATATTTTTGAGGATAACGCATGTTAGGTCTAGGTTAGGCCTGGGATTTTCACTCATCAGACACTTACTTTCGCATTCTTCACATACTTGTTGAACGGATCCTGGGTTTTTTCTGGTTTGGATCACGTAGTAATGTGGGACCACACGGAAACAGTCAATTAAACCTGGTTTCGATCAATATATTAGAGAATAATTCATGTTAGGACTAGGTTAGGTCTGGGATTTGCTCTCATCAGGCTCATTCTTTCGCATATTTCTCATACTTGATGGCTAGATCCTGGGCTTTTTCTGGATTGCATAACGTAGTAATGAAGTACAACATTGAAACAGTCAATTAAACCTGGATTCCATCAATATCTTAGAGGACAACGCAAGTTAGGTCTGGGATAGGTCTGGGATTTGCCCACATCAGGCTCATACTTTCGCGTTTTTCACATACTCGTTGAACAGATCCTGGGTTATTTTCTGGTTTGGATCGCATAGTAATGTGTTACCACACTGAAACAGTCGATTAAACCAGGTTTCGATCAATATTTTTGAGGATAACGCATGTTAGGTCTAGGTTAGGCCTGGGATTTTCACTCATCAGTCTCATACTTTCGCATTCTTCTCATACTTGTTGAACGGATCCTGGGTTTTTGCTGGTTTGGATCACGTAGTAATGTGGGACCACACGGAAACAGTCAATTAAACCTGGTTTCGATCAACATATTAGAGAATAATTCATGTTAGGTCTAGGTTAGGTCTGGGATTTGCTCTCATCAGGCTCATTCTTTCGCATATTTCTCATACTTGATGGCTAGATCCTGGGCTTTTTCTGGATTGCATCACGTAGTAATGAAGTACAACACTGAAACAGACAATTAAACCTGGTTACCATCAATATCTTAGAGGACAACGCAAGTTAGGTCTGGGATAGGTCTGGGATTTGCCCACATCAGACTCATACTTTCGCGTTTTTCACATACTTGTTGAAGAGATCCTGGGTTTTTTCTGGTTTGGATCACGTAGTAGTGTGGTACCACACTGAAACAGTCCATTAAACCTGGTTTGGATCAACATTTTAGAGGATAACGCATGTTAGGTCTAGGTTAGGTCTGGGATTTTCACTCATCAGACTCATACTTTCGCATTCTTCACATACTTGTTGAACGGATCCTGTGTTTTTTCTGGTTTGGATCACGTAGTAAAGTGGTACCACACTGAAGCAGTCAATTAAACCTGGTTTTGATCAATATCTTAGAGAATAATTCATGTTAGGTCTAGGTTAGGTCTGGGATTTGCCGTCATCAGGCTCATACTTTCGCATATTTCTCATACTTCATAGCAGGATCCTGGGCTATTTCTGGATTGGATCATGTAGTAATGTGGTACCACACTGAAACAGTCAATTAAACCTGGTTTGGATCAATATTTTTAGAGGATAACGCATGTTAGGTCTAGGTTAGCCCTGGGATTTTCACTCATCAGACTCATACTTTCGCATTCTTCACATACTTGTTGAACGGATCCTGGGTTTTTTCTGGTTTGGTTCACGTAGTAATGTGGTACCACACTGAAACATTCAATTAAACCTGATCTTGATAAATATGTCAGAGTATAACGCATGTTAGGTCTGGGTTAGCTCTAGGATTTGCCCTCATCAGGCTCATACTTTCGCATATTTCTCATACTTCATGGCTAGATCCTGGGCTGTTTCTGGATTGTATCACGTAGTAATGTGGTACCACGCTGAAACAGTCAATTAAACCTGGTTTCGATCAATATTTTAGAGGATAACGCAAGTTAGGTCTGGCATAGGTCTGGGATTCGCCCTCTTCAGACTCATACTTTCGCATATTTCTCATACTAGATGGCTAGTTCCTGGGCTTTTTCTGGATTGCATCACGTAGTAATGAAGTACAACACTGAAACACTCAATTAAACCTGGTTTCGATCAATATTATTGAGGATAACGCATGTTAGGTCTAGGTTAGGCCTGGGATTTTCACTCATCAGACTCATACTTTCGCATTCTTCACATACTTGTTGAACGGATCCTGGGTTTTTTCTGGTTTGGATCACGTAGTAATGTAGGACCACACTGAAACAGTCAATTAAACCTGGTTTGGATCAATATTTTAGAGAATAATTCATGTTAGGTCTAGGTTAGGTCTGGGATTTGCTCTCATCAGGCTCATTCTTTCGCATATTTCTCATACTTGATGGCTAGATCCTGGGCTTTTTCTGGATTGCATCTCGTAGTAATGAAGTGCAACTCTGAAACAGTCAATTAAACCTGGTTTCCATCAATATCTTAGAGGACAACGCAAGTTAGGTCTGGGATAGGTCTGGGACTTGCCCTCATCACGCTCATACTTTCGCGTTTTTGACATACTTGTTGAACAGATCCTGGGTTTTTTCTGGTTTGGATCACGTAGTAGTGTGGTACCACACTGAAACAGTCCATTAAACCAGGTTTGGATCAATATTTTTGAGGATAACGCATGTTAGTTCTAGGTTAGGTCGGGGATTTTCACTCATCAGACTCATACTTTGGCATTCTTCACATACTTGTTGAACGGATCCTGGGTTTTTTCTGGTATGGATCACGTAGTAATGTGGTACCACACTGAAACAGTCGATTGAACCTGGTTTCGATCAGTATTTTAGACGATAACGCAACATAAGTCTGGGATAGGTCTGGGATTTGACCTCATCAGACTCATACTTTCGCGTTTTTCACATACTTGTTGGAGAGATCCTGGGTTTTTTCTGGTTTGGATCTCGTAGTAGTGTGGTATCACACTGAAAAAGTCCATTAAACCTGGTTTGGATCAATATCTTAGAGGATAACGCATGTTAGGTCTAGGTTAGGTCTGGGATTTTCACTCATCAGACTCATACTTTCGCATTCTTCACATACTCGTTGAACAGATCCTGGGTTTTTTCTGGTTTGGATCACGTAGTAATATGGTATCACACTGAAACAGTCGATGAAACCTGGTTTCGATCAATATTTTGGAGGATAACGCAAGTTAAGTCTGGGATTGGTCTGGGATTTGACCTCATCAGACTCATACTTTCGCACACTTCACATACTCGTTGAACAGATCCTGGGTTATTTTCTGGTTTGGATCACATAGTAATGTGGTACCACACTGAAACAGTCGATTAAACCAGGTTTCGATCAATATTTTTGAGGATAACGCATGTTAGGTCTAGGTTAGGCCTGGGATTTTCACTCATCAGGCTCATACTTTCGCATTCTTCACATACTTGTTGAACGGATCCTGGGCTTTTTCTGGTTTGGATCACGTAGTAATGTGGTACCACACTGAAACAGTCGATTGAACCTGGTTTCGATCAGTATTTTAGAGGATAACGCAACATAAGTCTGGGATAGGTCTGGGATTTGACCTCATCAGACTCATACTTTCGCTGTTTTCACATACTTGTTGAAGAGATCCTGGTTTTTTTCTGGTTTGGATCGCATAGTAATGTGTTACCACACTGAAACAGTCGATTAAACCAGGTTTCGATCAATATTCTTGAGGATAACGCATGTTAGGTCTAGGTTAGGCCTGGGATTTTCACTCATCAGTCTCATACTGTCGCATTCTTCTCATACTTGTTGAACGGATCCTGGGTTTTTGCTGGTTTGGATCACGTAGTAATGTGGGACCACACTGAAACAGTCAATTAAACCTGGTTTCGATCAATAAATTAGAGAATAATTCATGTTAGGTCGAGGTTAGGTCTGGGATTTGCTCTCATCAGGCTCATTCTTTCGCATATTGCTCATACTTGATGGCTAGATCCTGGGCTTTTTCTGGATTGCATCACGTAGTAATGAAGTACAACACTGAAACAGTCAATTAAACCTGGTTACCATCAATATCTTAGAGGACAACGCAAGTTAGGTCTGGGATAGGTCTGGGATTTGCCCACATCCGACTCATACTTTCGCGTTTTTCACATACTTGTTGAAGAGATCCTGGGTTTTTTCTGGTTTGGATCACGTAGTAGTGTGGTACCACATTGAAACAGTCCATTAAACCTGGTTTGGATCAACATTTTAGAGGATAACGCATGTTAGGTCTAGGTTAGGTCTGGGATTTTCACTCATCAGACTCATACTTTCGCATTCTTCACATACTTGTTGAACGGATCCTGTGTTTTTTCTGGTTTGGATCACGTAGTAATGTGGTACCACACTGAAACAGTCAATTAAACCTGGTTTTGATCAATATCTTAGAGAATAATCCATGTTAGGTCTAGGTTAGGTCTGGGATTTGCCGTCATCAGGCTCATACTTTCGTATATTTCTCATACTTCATGGCTGGATCCTGGGCTATTTCTGGAATGGATCATGTAGTAATGTGGTACCACACTGAAACAGTCAATTAAACCTGGTTTGGATCAATATTTTTAGAGGATAACGCATGTTAGGTCTAGGTTAGCCCTGGGATTTTCACTCATCAGACTCATACTTTCGCATTCTTCACATACTTGTTGAACGGATCCTGGGTTTTTTCTGGTTTGGTTCACGTAGTAATGTGGTACCACACTGAAACATTCAATTAAACCTGATCTTGATAAATATTTCAGAGTATAACGCATGTTAGGTCTGGGTTAGGTCTAGGATTTGCCCTCATCAGGCTCATACTTTCGCATATTTCTCATACTTCATGGCTAGATCCTGGGCTGTTTCTGGATTGTATCACGTAGTAATGTGGTACCACGCTGAAACAGTCAATTAAACCTGGTTTCGATCAATATTTTAGAGGATAACGCAAGTTAGGTCTGGCATAGGTCTGGGATTCGCCCTCATCAGACTCATACTTTCGCGTTTTTCACATACTTGTTGAACTGATCCTGGGCTTTTTCTGGTTTGGATCACGTAGTAATGTGGGACCACACTGAAACAGTCCATTAAACCAGGTTTGGATCAATATTTTAGAGGATAACGCATGTTAGGTCTAGGTTAGGCCTGGGATTTTCACTCATCAGACTCATACTTTCGCATTCTTCACATACTTGTTGAACGGATCCTGGGTTTTTTCTGGTTTGGATCACGTAGTAATGTGGGACCACACTGAAACAGTCAATTAAACCTGGTTTCGATCAATATTTTAGAGAATAATTCATGTTAGGTCTAGGTTAGGTCTGGGATTTGCTCTCATCAGGCTCATTCTTCCGCATATTTCTCATACTTGATGGCAAGATCCTGGGCTTTTTCTGGATTGCATCTCGTAGTAATGAAGTGCAACACTGAAACAGTCAATTAAACCTGGTTTCCATCAATATCTTAGAGGACAACGCAAGTTAGGTCTGGGATAGGTCTGGGACTTGCCCTCATCACGCTCATACTTTCGCGTTTTTGACATACTTGTTGAACAGATCCCGGGTTTTTTCTGGTTTGGATCACGTAGTAGTGTGGTACCACACTGAAACAGTCCATTAAACCAGGTTTGGATCAATATTTTAGAGGATAACGCATGTTAGGTCTAGGTTAGGTCGGGGATTTTCACTCATCAGACTCATACTTTCGCATTCTTCACATACTTGTTGAACGGATCCTGTGTTTTCTCTGGTTTGGATCACGTAGTAAAGTGGTACCACACTGAAACAGTCAATTAAACCTGGTTTTGATCAATATCTTAGAGAATAATTCATGTTAGGTCTAGGTTAGGTCTGGGATTTGCTCTCATCAGGCTCATTCTTTCGCATATTTCTCATACTTGATGGCTAGATCCTGGGCTTTTTCTGGATTGCATAACGTAGTAATGAAGTACAACATTGAAACAGTCAATTAAACCTGGATTCCATCAATATCTTAGAGGACAACGCAAGTTAGGTCTGGGATTGTTCTGGGATTTGCCCACATCAGGCTCATACATTCGCGTTTTTCACATACTCGTTGAACAGATCCTCGGTTATTTTCTGGTTTGGATAGCATAGTAATGTGGTACCACACTGAAACAGTCGATTAAACCAGGTTTCGATCAATATTTTTGAGGATAACGCATGTTAGGTCTAGGTTAGGCCTGGGATTTTCACTCATCAGACTCATACTTTCGCATTCTTCTCATACTTGTTGAACGGATCCTGGGTTTTTGCTGGTTTGGATCACGTAGTAATGTGGGACCACACAGAAGCAATCAATTAAACCTGGTCTTGATAAATATTTTAGAGGATAACGCATGTTAGGTCTGGCTTAGGTCTAGGATTTGCCCTCGTCAGGCTCAAACTTTCGCATATTTCTCATACTTCATGGCTAGATCCTGGGCTATTTCTGGAGTGTATCACGTAGTAATGTGGTACCACACAGAAACAGTCAATTAAACCTGGTTTCGATCAATATTTTAGAGGATAACGCAAGTTAGGTCTGGGATAGGTCTGGGATTTTCCCTCATCAGGCTCATACTTTCGCGTTTTTCACATACTTGTTGAACAGATCCTGGGTTTTTTTCTGGTTTGGATCACGTAGTAGTGTGGTACCACACTGAAACAGTCCATTAAACCTGGTTTGGATCAACATTTTAGAGGATAACGCATGTTAGGTCTAGGTTAGGTCTGGGATTTTCACTCATCAGACTCATACTTTCGCATTCTTCACATACTTGTTGAACGGATCCTGTGTTTTTTCTGGTTTGGATCACGTAGTAAAGTGGTACCACACTGAAACAGTCAATTAAACCTGGTTTCGATCAATATTTTAGAGGATAACGCAAGTTAGGTCTGGGATAGGTCTGGGATTTTCCCTCATCAGGCTCATACTTTCGCGTTTTTCACATACTTGTTGAACAGATCCTGGGTTTTTTTCTGGTTTGGATCACGTAGTAGTGTGGTACCACACTGAAACAGTCCATTAAACCTGGTTTGGATCAACATTTTAGAGGATAATTCATGTTAGGTCTAGGTTAGGTCTGGGATTTGCAGTCATCAGGCTCATACTTTCGCATATTTCTCATACTTCATGGCTGGATCCTGGGCTATTTCTGGATTGGATCATGTAGTAATGTGGTACCACACTGAAACAGTCAATTAAACCTGGTTTGGATCAATATTTTTAGAGGATAACGCATGTTAGGTCTAGGTTAGCCCTGGGATTTCACTCATCAGACTCATACTTTCGCATTCTTCACATACTTGTTGAACGGATCCTGGGTTTTTTCTGGTTTGGTTCACGTAGTAATGTGGTACCACACTGAAACATTCAATTAAACCTGATCTTGATAAATATTTCAGAGTATAACGCATGTTAGGTCTGGGTTAGCTCTAGGATTTGCCCTCATCAGGCTCATACTTTCGCATATTTCTCATACTTCATGGCTAGATCCTGGGCTGTTTCTGGATTGTATCACGTAGTAATGTGGTACCACGCTGAAACAGTCAATTAAACCTGGTTTCGATCAATATTTTAGAGGATAACGCAAGTTAGGTCTGGCATAGGTCTGGGATTCGCCCTCTTCAGACTCATACTTTCGCATATTTCTCATACTAGATGGCTAGTTCCTGGGCGTTTTCTGGATTGCATCACGTAGTAATGAAGTACAACACTGAAACACTCAATTAAACCTGGTTTCGATCAATATTATTGAGGATAACGCATGTTAGGTCTAGGTTAGGCCTGGGATTTTCACTCATCAGACTCATACTTTCGCATTCTTCACATACTTGTTGAACGGATCCTGGGTTTTTTCTGGTTTGGATCACGTAGTAATGTAGGACCACACTGGAACAGTCAATTAAACCTGGTTTGGATCAATATTTTAGAGAATAATTCATGTTAGGTCTAGGTTAGGTCTGGGATTTGCTCTCATCAGGCTCATTCTTTCGCATATTTCTCATACTTGATGGCTAGATCCTGGGCTTTTTCTGGATTGCATCTCGTAGTAATGAAGTGCAACACTGAAACAGTCAATTAAACCTGGTTTCCATCAATATCTTAGAGGACAACGCAAGTTAGGTCTGGGATAGGTCTGGGACTTGCCCTCATCACGCTCATACTTTCGCGTTTTTGACATACTTGTTGAACAGATCCTGGGTTTTTTCTGGTTTGGATCACGTAGTAGTGTGGTACCACACTGAAACAGTCCATTAAACCAGGTTTGGATCAATATTTTTGAGGATAACGCATGTTAGGTCTAGGTTAGGTCGGGGATTTTCACTCATCAGACTCATACTTTGGCATTCTTCACATACTTGTTGAACGGATCCTGGGTTTTTTCTGGTTTGGATCACGTAGTAATGTGGTACCACACTGAAACAGTCGATTGAACCTGGTTTCGATCAGTATTTTATAGGATAACGCAACATAAGTCTGGGATAGGTCTGGGATTTGACCTCATCAGACTCATACATTCGCGTTTTTCACATACTTGTTGAAGAGATCCTGGGTTTTTTTCTGGATTGGGTCACGTAGTAATGAAGTACAACACTGAAACAGTCAATTAAACCTGGTTTCCATCAATATTTTAGAGGACATCGCATGTTAGGTCTAGGTTAGGCCTGGGATTTGCCCTCATCAGGGTCATACTTTCGCAGTTTTAACATACATGTTGACCTGATCGAGGGTTTTTCCTGCTTTTGATCACGTAGTAAAGTGGTACCACACTGAAACAGTCCATTAAACCTGGTTTGGATCAATATTTTAGAGGATAACGCATTGTAGGTCTGGGATAGGTCTGGGATTTGCCCTCATCAGGCTCATACTTTCGCGTTTTTCACATACTTGTTGAACAGATCCTGGGTTTTTTCTGGTTTGGATCACGTAGTAGTGTGGTACCACACTGAAACAGTCGATGAAACATGGTTTCGATCAATATTTTAGAGTATAACTCATGTTAGGTCTAGGTTAGGCCTGGGATTTTCATTTATCTGACTCATATTTTCGCGTTTTTCACATACTTGTTGAACAGATCCTGGGTTCTTTCTGGTTTGGATCACGAAGTAGTGTGGTACCACACTGAAACAGTCCATTAAACCTGGTTTCGCTCAATATTTTAGAGGATAACGCATGTTAGGTCTAGGTTAGGTCTGGGATTTGCTCTCATCAGGCTCATTCTTTCGCATATTTCTCATACTTGATGTTTAGATCCTGGGCTTTTTCTGGATTGCATCACGTAGTAATGTAGTACCACACTGAAACAGTCAATGAAACCTGGTTTCCATCAATATTTTAGAGGACAACGCAAGTTAGGTCTAGGTAAGGCCTGAGATTTTCACTGATCAGACTCATACTTTCGCATCCTTCACATACTTGTTGAACGGATCCTGGGTTTTTTCTGGTTTGGATCACGTAGTAATGTGGTACCTCACTGAAACGGTCAATTAAACCTGGTTTCGATCAATATTTTGGAGGATAACGCATTGTAGGTCTCGGATAGGTCTGCGATTTGCCCTCATCAGACTCATACTTTCGCACACTTCACATACTCGTTGAACAGATCCTGGGTTTTTTCTGGTTTGGATCACGTAGTAATGTGGTACCACACTGAAACAGTCGATGAAACCTGGTTTCGATCAATATTTTAGAGGATAACGCAAGTTAAGTCTGGGATTGGTCTGGGATTTGACCTCATCAGACTCATACTTTCGCACACTTCACATACTCGTTGAACAGATCCTGGGTTATTTTCTGGTTTGGACCACATAGTAATGTGGTACCACACTGAAACAGTCGATTAAACCAGGTTTCGATCAATATTTTTGAGGATAACGCATGTTAGGTCTAGGTTAGGCCTGGGATTTTCACTCATCAGACTCATACTTTCGTATTCTTCACATACTTGTTGAACGGATCCTGGGTTTTTTCTGGTTTTGATCACGTAGTAATGTGGTACCACACTGAAACAGTCGATTAAACAGGGTTTCGTTCAGTATTTTAGAGGATAACGCAACATAAGTCTGGGATAGGTCTGGGAGTTGACCTCATCAGACTCATGCTTTCGCGTTTTTCACATACTTGTTGAACAGATCCTGGGTTTTTTCAGGATTGGATCACGTAGTAGAGTGGTACCACACTGAAACAGTCCATTAAACCTGGTTTGGATCAATATTTTAGAGGATAACTCATGTTAGGTCTAGGTTAGGCCTGGGATTTTCATTTATCTGACTCATATTTTCGCGTTTTTCACATACTTGTTGAACAGATCCTGGGTTTTTTCTGGTTTGGGTCACGTAGTACTGTGATACCACACTGAAACAGTCGATTAAACCTGGTTTCGATCAATATTTTAGAGGATAACGCATGTTAGGTCTAGGTTAGCCCTGGGATTTTCACTCATCAGACTCATACTTTCGCATTCTTCACATACTTGTTGAACTGATCCTGGGTTTTTTCTGGTTTGGATCACGTAGTAATGTGGTACCACACTGAAACAGTCAATTAAACCTGGTTTCGATCAATATTTTAGAAAATAATTCATGTTAGGTCTAGGTTGTGTCTGGGATTTGCTCTCATCAGGCTCATACTTTCGCACACTTCACATACTCGTTTGACAGATCCTGGGTTATTTTCTGGTTTGGATCGCATAGTAATGTGGTACCACACTGAAACAGTCGATTAAACCAGGTTTCGATCAATATTTTTGAGGATAACGCATGTTAGGTCTAGGTTAGGCCTGGGATTTTCACTCATCAGACTCATACTTTCGCATTCTTCACATACTTCTTGAACGGATCCTGGGTTTTTACTGGTTTGGATCACGTAGTAATGTGGGACCACACTGAAACAGTCGATTGAACCAGGTTTCGATCAATATTTTTGAGGATAACGCATGTTAGGTCTGGGATAGGTCTGGGATTTGCCCTCATCAGGCTCATACTTTCGCACACTTCACATACTCGTTGAACAGATCCTGGGTTTTTTCTGGTTTGGATCACGTAGTAGTGTGGTACCACACTGAAACAGTCCATTAAACCTGGTTTGGATCAATATTTTGGAGGATAACGCATGTTAGGTCTAGGTTAGGTCGGGGATTTTCACTCATCAGACTCATACTTTCGCATTCTGCACATACTTGTTGAACGGATCCTGGGTTTTTTCTGGTTTGGGTCACGTATTAATGTGGTACCACACTGAAACAGTCGATTAAACCAGGTTTCGATCAGTATTTTAGGGGATAACGCAACATAAGTCTAGGATAGGTCTGGGATTTGACCTCATCAGACTCATACTTTCGCGTTTTTCACATACTTGTTGAACAGATCCTGGGTTTTTTCTGGTTTGGATCACGTAGTAGTGTGGTACCACACTGAAACAGTCCATTAAACCTGCTTGCGATCAATATTTTAGAGGATAACGCATGTTAGGTCTGGGTTAGGTCTTGGATTTGCCCTCATCAGGCTCATTCTTTCGCATATTACTCAAACTTGATGGCTAGATCCTGGGCTTTTTCTGGATTGCATCACGTAGTAATGTGGTACCACACTGAAACATTCAATTAAACCTGGTTTCTATCAATATCTTAGAGGACAACGCGAGTTAGGTCTAGGTTAGGCCTGGGATTTTCACTCATCAGGCTCATACTTTCGCATTCTTCACATACTTGTTGAACGGATCCTGGGTTTTTTCTGGTTTGGATCACGTAGTAATGTGGGACCACACTGAAACAGTCAATTAAACCTGGTTTCCATCAATATCTTAGAGGACAACGCAAGTTAGGTCTGGGATAGGTCTGGGACTTGCCCTCATCAGGCTCATACTTCCGCGTTTTTCACATACTTGTTGAACAGATCCTGGGTTTTCTCTGGTTTGGACCACGTAGTAATGTGGGACCACACTGAAACAGTCAATTAAACCTGGTTTCAATCAATATTTTAGAGAATAATTCATGTTAGGTCTAGGTTAGGTCTGGGATTTGCTCTCATCAGGCTCATTCTTTCGCATATTTCTCATACTTGATGGCTAGATCCTGGGCTTTTTCTGGATTGCATCACGTAGTAATGAAGTACAACACTGAAACAGTCAATTAAACCTGGTTTCCATCAATATCTTAGAGGACAACGCAAGTTAGGTCTGGGATAGGTATGGGATTTGCCCTCATCAGGCTCATACTTTCGCGTTTTTCACATACTTGTTGAACAGATCCTGGGTTTTTTCTGGTTTGTATCACGTAGTAGTGTGGTACCACACTGAAACAGTCCATTAAACCTGATCTTGATAAATATTTCAGAGTATAACGCATGTTAGGTCTGGGTTAGGTCTAGGATTTGCCCTCATCAGGCTCATACTTTCGCATATTTCTCATACTTCATGGCTAGATCCTGGGCTGTTTCTGGATTGTATCACGTAGTAATGTGGTACCACGCTGAAACAGTCAATTAAACCTGATTTCGATCAATATTTTAGAGGATAACGCAAGTTAGGTCTGGCAAAGGTCTGGGATTCGCCCTCATCAGACTCATACTTTCGCGTTTTTCACATACTTGTTGAACTGATCCTGGGCTTTTTCTGGTTTGGATCACGTAGTAATGTGGTAACACACTGAAACAGTCAATTAAACCTGGTTTCGATCAATATTTTAGAGAATAATTCATGTTAGGTCTAGGTTAGGTCTGGGATTTGCTCTCATCAGGCTCATACTTTCGCATATTTCTCATACTAGATGGCTAGTTCCTGGGCTTTTTCTGGATTGCATCACGTAGTAATGAAGTACAACACTGAAACACTCAATTAAACCTGGTTTCGATCAATATTATTGAGGATAACGCATGTTAGGTCTAGGTTAGGCCTGGGATTTTCACTCATCAGACTCATACTTTCGCATTCTTCACATACTTGTTGAACGGATCCTGGGTTTTTTCTGGTTTGGATCACGTAGTAATGTGGGACCACACTGAAACAGTCAATTAAACCTGGTTTCGATCAATATTTTAGAGAATAATTCATGTTAGGTCTAGGTTAGGTCTGGGATTTGCTCTCATCAGGCTCATTCTTTCGCATATTTCTCATACTTGATGGCAAGATCCTGGGCTTTTTCTGGATTGCATCTCGTAGTAATGAAGTGCAACACTGAAACAGTCAATTAAACCTGGTTTCCATCAATATCTTAGAGGACAACGCAAGTTAGGTCTGGGATAGGTCTGGGACTTGCCCTCATCACGCTCATACTTTCGCGTTTTTGACATACTTGTTGAACAGATCCTGGGTTTTTTCTGGTTTGGATCACGTAGTAGTGTGGTACCACACTGAAACAGTCCATTAAACCAGGTTTGGATCAATATTTTAGAGGATAACGCATGTTAGGTCTAGGTTAGGTCGGGGATTTTCACTCATCAGACTCATACTTTCGCATTCTTCACATACTTGTTGAACGGATCCTGAGTTTTTTCTGGTTTGGATCACATCGTAATGTGGTACCACACTGAAACAGTCGATGAAACCAGGTTTCGATCAATATTTTAGAGGATAACGCATGTTAGGCCTAGGTTAGGCCTGGGATTTTCAGTCATCACGCTCATACTTTCGCATTCTTCACATACTTGTTGAACGGATCCTGGGTTTTTTCTGGTTTGGATCACGTAGTAATGTGGTACCACACTGAAACAGTCGATTGAACCTGGTTTCGATCAGTATTTTATAGGATAACGCAACATAAGTCTGGGATAGGTCTGGGATTTGACCTCATCAGACTCATACATTCGCGTTTTTCACATACTTGTTGAAGAGATCCTGGGTTTTTTTCTGGATTGGGTCATGTAGTAATGAAGTACAACACTGAAACAGTCAATTAAACCTGGTTTCCATCAATATTTTAGAGGACATCGCATGTTAGGTCTAGGTTAGGCCTGGGATTTGCCCTCATCAGGGTCATACTTTCGCAATTTTAACATACATGTTGACCTGATCGAGGGTTTTTTCTGCTTTGGATCACGTAGTAAAGTGGTACCACACTGAAACAGTCCATTAAACCTGGTTTGGATCAATATTTTAGAGGATAACGCATTGTAGGTCTGGGATAGGTCTGCGATTTGCCCTCATCAGGCTCATACTTTCGCGTTTTTCACATACTTGTTGAACAGATACTGGGTTTTTTCTGGTTTGGATCACGAAGTAGTGTGGTACCACACTGAAACAGTCCATTAAACCTGGTTTCGCTCAATATTTTAGAGGATAACGCATGTTAGGTCTAGGTTAGGTCTGGGATTTGCTCTCATCAGGCTCATTCTTTCGCATATTTCTCATACTTGATGTTTAGATCCTGGGCTTTTTCTGGATTGCATCACGTAGTAATGTAGTACCACACTGAAACAGTCAATGAAACCTGGTTTCCATCAATATTTTAGAGGACAACGCAAGTTAGGTCTAGGTAAGGCCTGAGAATTTCACTGATCAGACTCATACTTTCGCATCCTTCACATACTTGTTGAACGGATCCTGGGTTTTTTCTGGTTTGGATCACGTAGTAATGTGGTACCTCACTGAAACGGTCAATTAAACCTGGTTTCGATCAATATTTTGGAGGATAACGCATTGTAGGTCTCGGATAGGTCTGCGATTTGCCCTCATCAGACTCATACTTTCGCACACTTCACATACACGTTGAACAGATCCTGGGTTTTTTCTGGTTTGGATCACGTAGTAATGTGGTACCACACTGAAACAGTCGATGAAACCTGGTTTCGATCAATATTTTAGAGGATAACGCAAGTTAAGTCTGGGATTGGTCTGGGATTTGACCTCATCAGACTCATACTTTCGCACACTTCACATACTCGTTGAACAGATCCTGGGTTATTTTCTGGTTTGGACCACATAGTAATGTGGTACCACACTGAAACAGTCGATTAAACCAGGTTTCGATCAATATTTTTGAGGATAACGCATGTTAGGTCTAGGTTAGGCCTGGGATTTTCACTCATCAGACTCATACTTTCGTATTCTTCACATACTTGTTGAACGGATCCTGGGTTTTTTCTGGTTTTGATCACGTAGTAATGTGGTACCACACTGAAACAGTCGATTAAACAGGGTTTCGTTCAGTATTTTAGAGGATAACGCAACATAAGTCTGGGATAGGTCTGGGAGTTGACCTCATCAGACTCATGCTTTCGCGTTTTTCACATACTTGTTGAACAGATCCTGGGTTTTTTCAGGATTGGATCACGTAGTAGAGTGGTACCACACTGAAACAGTCCATTAAACCTGGTTTGGATCAATATTTTAGAGGATAACTCATGTTAGGTCTAGGTTAGGCCTGGGATTTTCATTTATCTGACTCATATTTTCGCGTTTTTCACATACTTGTTGAACAGATCCTGGGTTTTTTCTGGTTTGGGTCACGTAGTACTGTGATACCACACTGAAACAGTCGATTAAACCTGGTTTCGATCAATATTTTAGAGGATAACGCATGTTAGGTCTAGGTTAGCCCTGGGATTTTCACTCATCAGACTCATACTTTCGCATTCTTCACATACTTGTTGAACTGATCCTGGGTTTTTTCTGGTTTGGATCACGTAGTAATGTGGTACCACACTGAAACAGTCAATTAAACCTGGTTTCGATCAATATTTTAGAAAATAATTCATGTTAGGTCTAGGTTGTGTCTGGGATTTGCTCTCATCAGGCTCATACTTTCGCACACTTCACATACTCGTTTGACAGATCCTGGGTTATTTTCTGGTTTGGATCGCATAGTAATGTGGTACCACACTGAAACAGTCGATTAAACCAGGTTTCGATCAATATTTTTGAGGATAACGCATGTTAGGTCTAGGTTAGGCCTGGGATTTTCACTCATCAGACTCATACTTTCGCATTCTTCACATACTTCTTGAACGGATCCTGGGTTTTTACTGGTTTGGATCACGTAGTAATGTGGGACCACACTGAAACAGTCGATTGAACCAGGTTTCGATCAATATTTTTGAGGATAACGCATGTTAGGTCTGGGATAGGTCTGGGATTTGCCCTCATCAGGCTCATACTTTCGCACACTTCACATACTCGTTGAACAGATCCTGGGTTTTTTCTGGTTTGGATCACGTAGTAGTGTGGTACCACACTGAAACAGTCCATTAAACCTGGTTTGGATCAATATTTTGGAGGATAACGCATGTTAGGTCTAGGTTAGGTCGGGGATTTTCACTCATCAGACTCATACTTTCGCATTCTGCACATACTTGTTGAACGGATCCTGGGTTTTTTCTGGTTTGGGTCACGTATTAATGTGGTACCACACTGAAACAGTCGATTAAACCAGGTTTCGATCAGTATTTTAGGGGATAACGCAACATAAGTCTAGGATAGGTCTGGGATTTGACCTCATCAGACTCATACTTTCGCGTTTTTCACATACTTGTTGAACAGATCCTGGGTTTTTTCTGGTTTGGATCACGTAGTAGTGTGGTACCACACTGAAACAGTCCATTAAACCTGCTTGCGATCAATATCTTAGAGGATAACGCATGTTAGGTCTGGGTTAGGTCTAGGATTTGCCCTCATCAGGCTCATTCTTTCGCATATTACTCAAACTTGATGGCTAGATCCTGGGCTTTTTCTGGATTGCATCACGTAGTAATGTGGTACCACACTGAAACATTCAATTAAACCTGGTTTCTATCAATATCTTAGAGGACAACGCGAGTTAGGTCTAGGTTAGGCCTGGGATTTTCACTCATCAGGCTCATACTTTCGCATTCTTCACATACTTGTTGAACGGATCCTGGGTTTTTTCTGGTTTGGATCACGTAGTAATGTGGGACCACACTGAAACAGTCAATTAAACCTGGTTTCCATCAATATCTTAGAGGACAACGCAAGTTAGGTCTGGGATAGGTCTGGGACTTGCCCTCATCAGGCTCATACTTCCGCGTTTTTCACATACTTGTTGAACAGATCCTGGGTTTTCTCTGGTTTGGACCACGTAGTAATGTGGGACCACACTGAAACAGTCAATTAAACCTGGTTTCAATCAATATTTTAGAGAATAATTCATGTTAGGTCTAGGTTAGGTCTGGGATTTGCTCTCATCAGGCTCATTCTTTCGCATATTTCTCATACTTGATGGCTAGATCCTGGGCTTTTTCTGGATTGCATCACGTAGTAATGAAGTACAACACTGAAACAGTCAATTAAACCTGGTTTCCATCAATATCTTAGAGGACAACGCAAGTTAGGTCTGGGATAGGTATGGGATTTGCCCTCATCAGGCTCATACTTTCGCGTTTTTCACATACTTGTTGAACTGATCCTGGGCTTTTTCTGGTTTGGATCACGTAGTAATGTGGTAACACACTGAAACAGTCAATTAAACCTGGTTTCGATCAATATTTTAGAGAATAATTCATGTTAGGTCTAGGTTAGGTCTGGGATTTGCTCTCATCAGGCTCATACTTTCGCATATTTCTCATACTAGATGGCTAGTTCCTGGGCTTTTTCTGGATTGCATCACGTAGTAATGAAGTACAACACTGAAACACTCAATTAAACCTGGTTTCGATCAATATTATTGAGGATAACGCATGTTAGGTCTAGGTTAGGCCTGGGATTTTCACTCATCAGACTCATACTTTCGCATTCTTCACATACTTGTTGAACGGATCCTGGGTTTTTTCTGGTTTGGATCACGTAGTAATGTGGGACCACACTGAAACAGTCAATTAAACCTGGTTTCGATCAATATTTTAGAGAATAATTCATGTTAGGTCTAGGTTAGGTCTGGGATTTGCTCTCATCAGGCTCATTCTTTCGCATATTTCTCATACTTGATGGCAAGATCCTGGGCTTTTTCTGGATTGCATCTCGTAGTAATGAAGTGCAACACTGAAACAGTCAATTAAACCTGGTTTCCATCAATATCTTAGAGGACAACGCAAGTTAGGTCTGGGATAGGTCTGGGACTTGCCCTCATCACGCTCATACTTTCGCGTTTTTGACATACTTGTTGAACAGATCCTGGGTTTTTTCTGGTTTGGATCACGTAGTAGTGTGGTACCACACTGAAACAGTCCATTAAACCAGGTTTGGATCAATATTTTAGAGGATAACGCATGTTAGGTCTAGGTTAGGTCGGGGATTTTCACTCATCAGACTCATACTTTCGCATTCTTCACATACTTGTTGAACGGATCCTGAGTTTTTTCTGGTTTGGATCACATCGAAATGTGGTACCACACTGAAACAGTCGATGAAACCAGGTTTCGATCAATATTTTAGAGGATAACGCATGTTAGGCCTAGGTTAGGCCTGGGATTTTCACTCATCACGCTCATACTTTCGCATTCTTCACATACTTGTTGAACGGATCCTGGGTTTTTTCTGGTTTGGATCACGTAGTAATGTGGTACCACACTGAAACAGTCGATTGAACCTGGTTTCGATCAGTATTTTATAGGATAACGCAACATAAGTCTGGGATAGGTCTGGGATTTGACCTCATCAGACTCATACTTTCGCGTTTTTCACATACTTGTTGAAGAGATCCTGGGTTTTTTTCTGGATTGGGTCATGTAGTAATGAAGTACAACACTGAAACAGTCAATTAAACCTGGTTTCCATCAATATTTTAGAGGACATCGCATGTTAGGTCTAGGTTAGGCCTGGGATTTGCCCTCATCAGGGTCATACTTTCGCAATTTTAACATACATGTTGACCTGATCGAGGGTTTTTTCTGCTTTGGATCACGTAGTAAAGTGGTACCACACTGAAACAGTCCATTAAACCTGGTTTGGATCAATATTTTAGAGGATAACGCATTGTAGGTCTGGGATAGGTCTGCGATTTGCCCTCATCAGGCTCATACTTTCGCGTTTTTCACATACTTGTTGAACAGATACTGGGTTTTTTCTGGTTTGGATCACGTAGTAGTGTGGTACCACACTGAAACAGTCGATGAAACCTGGTTTCGATCAATATTTTAGAGTATAACTCATGTTAGGTCTAGGTTAGGCCTGGGATTTTCATTTATCTGACTCATATTTTCGCGTTTTTCACATACTTGTTGAACAGTTCCTGGGTTTTTTCTGGTTTGGATCACGAAGTAGTGTGGTACCACACTGAAACAGTCCATTAAACCTGGTTTCGATCAATATTTTAGAGGATAACGCAAGTTAGGTCTGGGATAGGTCTGGGATTTTCCCTCATCAGGCTCATACTTTCGCGTTCTTCACATACTTGTTGAACAGATCCTGGGTTTTTTTCTGGATTGGGTCACGTAGTAATGAAGTACAACACTGAAACAGTCAATTAAACCTGGTTTCCATCAATATTTTAGAGGACATCGCATGTTAGGTCTAGGTTAGGCCTGGGATTTGCCCTCATCAGGGTCATACTTTCGCAGTTTTAACATACATGTTGACCTGATCGAGGGTTTTTTCTGCTTTGGATCACGTAGTAAAGTGGTACCACACTGAAACAGTCCATTAAACCTGGTTTGGATCAATATTTTAGAGGATAACGCATTGTAGGTCTGGGATAGGTCTGGGATTTGCCCTCATCAGGCTCATACTTTCGCGTTTTTCACATACTTGTTGAACAGATCCTGGGTTTTTTCTGGTTTGGATCACGTAGTAGTGTGGTACCACACTGAAACAGTCGATGAAACCTGGTTTCGATCAATATTTTAGAGTATAACTCATGTTAGGTCTAGGTTAGGCCTGGGATTTTCATTTATCTGACTCATATTTTCGCGTTTTTCACATACTTGTTGAACAGATCCTGGGTTTTTTCTGGTTTGGATCACGAAGTAGTGTGGTACCACACTGAAACAGTCCATTAAACCTGGTTTCGCTCAATATTTTAGAGGATAACGCATGTTAGGTCTAGGTTAGGTCTGGGATTTGCTCTCATCAGGCTCATTCTTTCGCATATTTCTCATACTTGATGTTTAGATCCTGGGCTTTTCCTGGATTGCATCACGTAGTAATGTAGTACCACACTGAAACAGTCAATGAAACCTGGTTTCCATCAATATTTTAGAGGACAACGCAAGTTAGGTCTAGGTAAGGCCTGAGATTTTCACTGATCAGACTCATACTTTCGCATCCTTCACATACTTGTTGAACGGATCCTGGGTTTTTTCTGGTTTGGATCACGTAGTAATGTGGTACCTCACTGAAACGGTCAATTAAACCTGGTTTCGATCAATATTTTGGAGGATAACGCATTGTAGGTCTCGGATAGGTCTGCGATTTGCCCTCATCAGACTCATACTTTCGCACACTTCACATACTCGTTGAACAGATCCTGGGTTTTTTCTGGTTTGGATCACGTAGTAATGTGGTACCACACTGAAACAGTCGATGAAACCTGGTTTCGATCAATATTTTAGAGGATAACGCAAGTTAAGTCTGGGATTGGTCTGGGATTTGACCTCATCAGACTCATACTTTCGCACACTTCACATACTCGTTGAACAGATCCTGGGTTATTTTCTGGTTTGGACCACATAGTAATGTGGTACCACACTGAAACAGTCGATTAAACCAGGTTTCGATCAATATTTTTGAGGATAACGCATGTTAGGTCTAGGTTAGGCCTGGGATTTTCACTCATCAGACTCATACTTTCGTATTCTTCACATACTTGTTGAACGGATCCTGGGTTTTTTCTGGTTTTGATCACGTAGTAATGTGGTACCACACTGAAACAGTCGATTAAACAGGGTTTCGATCAGTATTTTAGAGGATAACGCAACATAAGTCTGGGATAGGTCTGGGAGTTGACCTCATCAGACTCATACTTTCGCGTTTTTCACATACTTGTTGAACAGATCCTGGGTTTTTTCAGGATTGGATCACGTAGTAGAGTGGTACCACACTGTAACAGTCCATTAAACCTGGTTTGGATCAATATTTTAGAGGATAACGCATGTTAGGTCTAGGTTAGGCCTGGGATTTTCACTCATCAGACTCATACTTTCGTATTCTTCACATACTTGTTGAACGGATCCTGGGTTTTTTCTGGTTTTGATCACGTAGTAATGTGGTACCGCACTGAAACAGTCCATTAAACCTGGTCTTGACAAATATTTTAGAGGATAACGCATTTTAGGTCTGGGTTAGGTCTAGGATTTGCCCTCATCAGGCTCATACTTTCGCATATTTCTCATACTTCATGGCTAGATCCTGGGCTTTTTCTGGATTGCATCACGTAGTAATGAAGTACAACACTGAAACAGTCAATTAAACCTGGTTTCCATCAATATCTTAGAGGACAACGCAAGTTATGTCTGGGATAGGTCTTGGACTTGCCCTCATCAGGCTCATACTTTCGCGTTTTTCACATACTTGTTGAACAGATCCTGGGTTTTTTCAGGATTGGATCACGTAGTAGAGTGGTACCACACTGTAACAGTCCATTAAACCTGGTTTGGATCAATATTTTAGAGGATAACTCATGTTAGGTCTAGGTTAGGCCTGGGATTTTCATTTATCTGACTCATATTTTCGCGTTTTTCACATACTTGTTGAACAGATCCTGGGTTTTTTCTGGTTTGGGTCACGTAGTACTGTGATACCACACTGAAACAGTCGATTAAACCTGGTTTCGATCAATATTTTAGAGGATAACGCATGTTAGGTCTAGGTTAGCCCTGGGATTTTCACTCATCAGACTCATACTTTCGCATTCTTCACATACTTGTTGACCTGATCCTGGGTTTTTTCTGGTTTGGATCACGTAGTAATGTGGTACCACACTGAAACAGTCAATTAAACCTGGTTTCGATCAATATTTTAGAAAATAATTCATGTTAGGTCTAGGTTGTGTCTGGGATTTGCTCTCATCAGGCTCATACTTTCGCACACTTCACATACTCGTTTGACAGATCCTGGGTTATTTTCTGGTTTGGATCGCATAGTAATGTGGTACCACACTGAAACAGTCGATTAAACCAGGTTTCGATCAATATTTTTGAGGATAACGCATGTTAGGTCTAGGTTAGGCCTGGGATTTTCACTCATCAGACTCATACTTTCGCATTCTTCACATACTTGTTGAACGGATCCTGGGTTTTTACTGGTTTGGATCACGTAGTAATGTGGGACCACACTGAAACGGTCGATTGAACCAGGTTTCGATCAATATTTTTGAGGATAACGCATGTTAGGTCTGGGATAGGTCTGGGATTTGCCCTCATCAGGCTCATACTTTCGCACACTTCACATACTCGTTGAACAGATCCTGGGTTTTTTCTGGTTTGGATCACGTAGTAGTGTGGTACCACACTGAAACAGTCCATTAAACCTGGTTTGGATCAATATTTTAGAGGATAACGCATGTTAGGTCTAGGTTAGGTCGGGGATTTTCACTCATCAGACTCATACTTTCGCATTCTTCACATACTTGTTGAACGGATCCTGGGTTTTTTCTGGTTTGGGTCACGTATTAATGTGGTACCACACTGAAACAGTCGATTAAACCTGGTTTCGATCAGTATTTTAGAGGATAACGCAACATAAGTCTAGGATAGGTCTGGGATTTGACCTCATCAAACTCATACTTTCGCGTTTTTCACATACTTGTTGAACAGATCCTGGGTTTTTTCTGGTTTGGATCACGTAGTAGTGTGGTACCACACTGAAACAGTCCATTAAACCTGCTTGCGATCAATATTTTAGAGGATAACGCATGTTAGGTCTGGGTTAGGTCTAGGATTTGCCCTCATCAGGCTCATTCTTTCGCATATTACTCAAACTTGATGGCTAGATCCTGGGCTTTTTCTGGATTGCATCACGTAGTAATGTGGTACCACACTGAAACAGTCGATGAAACCTGGTTTCGATCAATATTTTAGAGGATAACGCAAGTTAAGTCTGGGATTGGTCTGGGATTTGACCTCATCAGACTCATACTTTCGCACACTTCACATACTCGTTGAACAGATCCTGGGTTATTTTCTGGTTTGGATCACATAGTAATGTGGTACCACACTGAAACAGTCGATTAAACCAGGTTTCGATCAATATTTTAGAGGATAACGCATGTTTGGCCTAGGTTAGGCCTGGGATTTTCACTCATCACGCTCATACTTTCGCATTCTTCACATACTTGTTGAACGGATCCTGGGTTTTTTCTGGTTTGGATCACGTAGTAGTGTGGTACCACACTGAAACAGTCCATTAAACCTGCTTGCGATCAATATTTTAGAGGATAACGCATGTTAGGTCTGGGTTAGGTCTAGGATTTGCCCTCATCAGGCTCATTCTTTCGCATATTACTCAAACTTGATGGCTAGATCCTGGGCTTTTTCTGGATTGCATCACGTAGTAATGTGGTACCACACTGAAACATTCAATTAAACCTGGTTTCCATCAATATCTTAGAGGAGAACGCAAGTTAGGTCTAGGTTAGGCCTGGGATTTTCACTCATCAGGCTCATACTTTCGCATTCTTCACATACTTGTTGAACGGATCCTGGGTTTTTTCTGGTTTGGATCACGTAGTAATGTGGGACCACACTGAAACAGTCAATTAAACCTGGTTTCCATCAATATCTTAGAGGACAACGCAAGTTAGGTCTGGGATAGGTCTGGGACTTGCCCTTATCAGGCTCATACTTCCGCGTTTTTCACATACTTGTTGAACAGATCCTGGGTTTTCTCTGGTTTGGACCACGTAGTAATGTGGGACCACACTGAAACAGTCAATTAAACCTGGTTTCAATCAATATTTTAGAGAATAATTCATGTTAGGTCTAGGTTAGGTCTGGGATTTGCTCTCATCAGGCTCATTCTTTCGCATATTTCTCATACTTGATGGCTAGATCCTGGGCTTTTTCTGGATTGCATCACGTAGTAATGAAGTACAACACTGAAACAGTCAATTAAACCTGGTTTCCATCAATACCTTAGAGGACAACGCAAGTTAGGTCTGGAATATGTCTGGGGTTTGTCCTCATCAGGCTCATACTTTCGCGTTTTTCACATACTTGTTGAACAGACCCTGGGCTTTTTCTGGTTTGGATCTCGTAGTAGTGTGGTACCACACTGAAACAGTCCATTAAACCTGGTTTGGATCAATATTTTAGAGGATAACGCATGTTAGGTCTGGGATATGTCTGGGATTTGCCCTCATCAGGCTCATACTTTCGCGTTTTTCACATACTTGTTGAACAGATCCTGGGTTTTTTCAGGTTTGGATCACGTTGTAGTGTGGTACCACACTAAAACAGTCCATTAAACCTGGTTTGGATCAATATTTTAGAGGATAACGCATGTTAGGTCTAGGTTAGCCCTGGGATTTTCACTCATCAGACTCATACTTTCGCATTCTTCACATACTTGTTGAACTGATCCTGGGTTTTTTCTGGTTTGGATCACGTAGTAATGTGGTACCACACTGAAACAGTCGATTAAACCTGGTTTCGATCAATATTTTAGAGGATAACGCAAGTTAAGTCTGGGATTGGTCTGGGATTTGACCTCATCAAACTCATACTTTCGCACACTTCACATACTCGTTGAACAGATCCTGGGTAATTTTCTGGTTTGGATCACATAGTAATGTGGTACCACACTGAAACAGTCGATTAAACCAGGTTTCGATCAATATTTTTGAGGATAACGCATGTCAGGTCTAGGTTAGGCCTGGGATTGTCACTCACCAGACTCATACTTTCGCATTCTTCAGATACTTGTTGAACTGATCCTGGGTTTTTTCAGGTTTGGATCACGTTGTAGTGTGGTACCACACTGAAACGGTCCATTAAACCTGGTTTGGATCAATATTTTAGAGGATAACGCATGTTAGGTCTAGGTTAGCCCTGGGATTTTCACTCATCAGACTCATACTTTCGCATTCTTCACATACTTGTTGAACTGATCCTGGGTTTTTTCTGGTTTGGATCACGTAGTAATGTAGTACCACACTGAAACAGTCAATGAAACCCGGTTTCCATCACTATTTTAGAGGACAACGCAAGTTAGGTCTAGGTAAGGCCTGAGATTTCCACTGATCAGACTCATACTTTCGCAATCTTCACATACTTGTTGAACGGATCCTGGGTTTTTTCTGGTTTGGATCACATAGTAATGTGGTACCACACTGAAACAGTCGCTTAAACCAGGTTTCGATCAATATTTTAGAGGATAACGCATGTTAGGTCTAGGTTAGGCCTGGGATTTTCACTCATCAGACTCATACTTTCGCATTCTTCGCATACTTGTTGAACTGATCCTGGGTTTTTTCAGGTTTGGATCACGTTGTAGTGTGGTACCACACTGAAACAGTCCATTAAACCTGGTTTGGATCAATATTTTAGAGGATAACGCATGTTAGGTCTAGGTTAGGTCTGGGATCTGCTCTCATCAGGCTCATTTTTTCGCATATTTCTCATACTTGATGGCTAGATCCTGGGCTTTTTCTGGATTGCATCACGTAGTAATGAAGTACAACACTGAAACAGTCAATTAAACCTGGTTTCCATCAATATCTTAGAGGACAACGCAAGTTAGGTCTGGGATATGTCTGGGATTTGCCCTCATTAGACTCATACTTTCGCATTCTTCACATACTTGTTGAACGGATCCTGGGTTTTTACTGGTTTGGATCACGTAGTAATGTGGGTCCACACTGAAACAATCAATTAAACCTGGTCTTGATAAATATTTTAGAGGATAACGCATTGTAGGTCTGGGATAGGTCTGGGATTTGCCCTCATCAGACTCATACTTTCGCACACTTCACATACTCGTTGAACAGATCCTGGGTTTTTTCTGGTTTGGATCACGAAGTAGTGTGGTACCACACTGAAACAGTCAATGAAACCTGGTTTCCATCAATATTTTAGAGGACAACGCAAGTTAGGTCTAGGTAAGGCCTGAGATTTTCACTGATCAGACTCATACTTTCGCATCCTTCACATACTTGTTGAACGGATCCTGGGTTTTTTCTGGTTTGGATCACGTAGTAATGTGGTACCTCACTGAAACGGTCAATTAAACCTGGTTTCGATCAATATTTTGGAGGATAACGCATTGTAGGTCTCGGATAGGTCTGCGATTTGCCCTCATCAGACTCATACTTTCGCACACTTCACATACTCGTTGAACAGATCCTGGGTTTCTTCTGGTTTGGATCACGTAGTAATGTGGTACCACACTGAAACAGTCGATGAAACCTGGTTTCGATCAATATTTTAGAGGATAACGCAAGTTAAGTCTGGGATTGGTCTGGGATTTGACCTCATCAGACTCATACTTTCGCACACTTCACATACTCGTTGAACAGATCCTGGGTTATTTTCTGGTTTGGACCACATAGTAATGTGGTACCACACTGAAACAGTCGATTAAACCAGGTTTCGATCAATATTTTTGAGGATAACGCATGTTAGGTCTAGGTTAGGCCTGGGATTTTCACTCATCAGACTCATACTTTCGTATTCTTCACATACTTGTTGAACGGATCCTGGGTTTTTTCTGGTTTGGATCACGTAGTAATGTGGGACCACACTGAAACAGTCAATTAAACCTGGTTTCCATCAATATCTTAGAGGACAACGCAAGTTAGGTCTGGGATAGGTCTGGGACTTGCCCTCATCAGGCACATACTTCCGCGTTTTTCACATACTTGTTGAACAGATCCTGGGTTTTTTCTGGTTTGGATCACGTAGTAGTGTGGTACCACACTGAAACAGTCCATTAAACCTGGTTTCGCTCAATATTTTAGAGGATAACGCATGTTAGGTCTAGGTTAGGTCTGGGATTTGCTCTCATCAGGCTCATTCTTTCGTATTCTTCACATACTTGTTGAACGGATCCTGGGTTTTTTCTGGTTTTGATCACGTAGTAATGTGGTACCACACTGAAACAGTCGATTAAACAGGGTTTCGATCAGTATTTTAGAGGATAACGCAACATAAGTCTGGGATAGGTCTGGGAGTTGACCTCATCAGACTCATGCTTTCGCGTTTTTCACATACTTGTTGAACAGATCCTGGGTTTTTTCTGGTTTGGATCACGTAGTAGTGTGGTACCGCACTGAAACAGTCCATTAAACCTGGTCTTGACAAATATTTTAGAGGATAACGCATTTTAGGTCTGGGTTAGGTCTAGGATTTGCCCTCATCAGGCTCATACTTTCGCATATTTCTCATACTTCATGGCTAGATCCTGGGCTTTTTCTGGATTGCATCACGTAGTAATGAAGTACAACACTGAAACAGTCAATTAAACCTGGTTTCCATCAATATCTTAGAGGACAACGCAAGTTATGTCTGGGATAGGTCTTGGACTTGCCCTCATCAGGCTCATACTTTCGCGTTTTTCACATACTTGTTGAACAGATCCTGGGTTTTTTCAGGATTGGATCACGTAGTAGAGTGGTACCACACTGTAACAGTCCATTAAACCTGGTTTGGATCAATATTTTAGAGGATAACTCATGTTAGGTCTAGGTTAGGCCTGGGATTTTCATTTATCTGACTCATATTTTCGCGTTTTTCACATACTTGTTGAACAGATCCTGGGTTTTTTCTGGTTTGGGTCACGTAGTACTGTGATACCACACTGAAACAGTCGATTAAACCTGGTTTCGATCAATATTTTAGAGGATAACGCATGTTAGGTCTAGGTTAGCCCTGGGATTTTCACTCATCAGACTCATACTTTCGCATTCCTCACATACTTGTTGAACTGATCCTGGGTTTTTTCTGGTTTGGATCACGTAGTAATGTGGTACCACACTGAAACAGTCAATTAAACCTGGTTTCGATCAATATTTTAGAAAATAATTCATGTTAGGTCTAGGTTGTGTCTGGGATTTGCTCTCATCAGGCTCATACTTTCTCACACTTCACATACTCGTTTGACAGATCCTGGGTTATTTTCTGGTTTGGATCGCATAGTAATGTGGTACCACACTGAAACAGTCGATTAAACCAGGTTTCGATCAATATTTTTGAGGATAACGCATGTTAGGTCTAGGTTAGGCCTGGGATTTTCACTCATCAGACTCATACTTTCGCATTCTTCACATACTTGTTGAACGGATCCTGGGTTTTTACTGGTTTGGATCACGTAGTAATGTGGGACCACACTGAAACGGTCGATTGAACCAGGTTTCGATCAATATTTTTGAGGATAACGCATGTTAGGTCTGGGATAGGTCTGGGATTTGCCCTCATCAGGCTCATACTTTCGCACACTTCACATACTCGTTGAACAGATCCTGGGTTTTTTCTGGTTTGGATCACGTAGTAGTGTGGTACCACACTGAAACAGTCCATTAAACCTGGTTTGGATCAATATTTTAGAGGATAACGCATGTTAGGTCTAGGTTAGGTCGGGGATTTTCACTCATCAGACTCATACTTTCGCATTCTTCACATACTTGTTGAACGGATCCTGGGTTTTTCCTGGTTTGGGTCACGTATTAATGTGGTACCACACTGAAACAGTCGATTAAACCTGGTTTCGATCAGTATTTTAGAGGATAACGCATGTTAGGTCTAGGTTAGGCCTGGGATTTTCACTCATCAGACTCATACTTTCGTATTCTTCACATACTTGTTGAACGGATCCTGGGTTTTTTCTGGTTTGGATCACGTAGTAATGTGGGACCACACTGAAACAGTCAATTAAACCTGGTTTCCATCAATATCTTAGAGGACAACGCAAGTTAGGTCTAGGTAAGGCCTGAGATTTTCACTGATCAGACTCATACTTTCGCATCCTTCACATACTTGTTGAACGGATCCTGGGTTTTTTCTGGTTTGGATCACGTAGTAATGTGGTACCTCACTGAAACGGTCAATTAAACCTGGTTTCGATCAATATTTTGGAGGATAACGCATTGTAGGTCTCGGATAGGTCTGCGATTTGCCCTCATCAGACTCATACTTTCGCACACTTCACATACTCGTTGAACAGATCCTGGGTTTTTTCTGGTTTGGATCACGTAGTAATGTGGTACCACACTGAAACAGTCGATGAAACCTGGTTTCGATCAATATTTTAGAGGATAACGCAAGTTAAGTCTGGGATTGGTCTGGGATTTGACCTCATCAGACTCATACTTTCGCACACTTCACATACTCGTTGAACAGATCCTGGGTTATTTTCTGGTTTGGACCACATAGTAATGTGGTACCACACTGAAACAGTCGATTAAACCAGGTTTCGATCAATATTTTTGAGGATAACGCATGTTAGGTCTAGGTTAGGCCTGGGATTTTCACTCATCAGACTCATACTTTCGTATTCTTCACATACTTGTTGAACGGATCCTGGGTTTTTTCTGGTTTGGATCACGTAGTAATGTGGGACCACACTGAAACAGTCAATTAAACCTGGTTTCCATCAATATCTTAGAGGACAACGCAAGTTAGGTCTGGGATAGGTCTGGGACTTGCCCTCATCAGGCTCATACTTCCGCGTTTTTCACATACTTGTTGAACAGATCCTGGGTTTTTTCTGGTTTGGATCACGTAGTAGTGTGGTACCACACTGAAACAGTCCATTAAACCTGGTTTCGCTCAATATTTTAGAGGATAACGCATGTTAGGTCTAGGTTAGGTCTGGGATTTGCTCTCATCAGGCTCATTCTTTCGTATTCTTCACATACTCGTTGAACAGATCCTGGGTTATTTTCTGGTTTGGACCACATAGTAATGTGGTACCACACTGAAACAGTCGATTAAACCAGGTTTCGATCAATATTTTTGAGGATAACGCATGTTAGGTCTAGGTTAGGCCTGGGATTTTCACTCATCAGACTCATACTTTCGTATTCTTCACATACTTGTTGAACGGATCCTGGGTTTTTTCTGGTTTGGATCACGTAGTAATGTGGGACCACACTGAAACAGTCAATTAAACCTGGTTTCCATCAATATCTTAGAGGACAACGCAAGTTAGGTCTGGGATAGGTCTGGGACTTGCCCTCATCAGGCTCATACTTCCGCGTTTTTCACATACTTGTTGAACGGATCCTGGGTTTTTTCTGGTTTTGATCACGTAGTAATGTGGTACCACACTGAAACAGTCGATTAAACAGGGTTTCGATCAGTATTTTAGAGGATAACGCAACATAAGTCTGGGATAGGTCTGGGAGTTGACCTCATCAGACTCATGCTTTCGCGTTTTTCACATACTTGTTGAACAGATCCTGGGTTTTTTCTGGTTTGGATCACGTAGTAGTGTGGTACCGCACTGAAACAGTCCATTAAACCTGGTCTTGACAAATATTTTAGAGGATAACGCATTTTAGGTCTGGGTTAGGTCTAGGATTTGCCCTCATCAGGCTCATACTTTCGCATATTTCTCATACTTCATGGCTAGATCCTGGGCTTTTTCTGGATTGCATCACGTAGTAATGAAGTACAACACTGAAACAGTCAATTAAACCTGGTTTCCATCAATATCTTAGAGGACAACGCAAGTTATGTCTGGGATAGGTCTTGGACTTGCCCTCATCAGGCTCATACTTTCGCGTTTTTCACATACTTGTTGAACAGATCCTGGGTTTTTTCAGGATTGGATCACGTAGTAGAGTGGTACCACACTGTAACAGTCCATTAAACCTGGTTTGGATCAATATTTTAGAGGATAACTCATGTTAGGTCTAGGTTAGGCCTGGGATTTTCATTTATCTGACTCATATTTTCGCGTTTTTCACATACTTGTTGAACAGATCCTGGGTTTTTTCTGGTTTGGGTCACGTAGTACTGTGATACCACACTGAAACAGTCGATTAAACCTGGTTTCGATCAATATTTTAGAGGATAACGCATGTTAGGTCTAGGTTAGCCCTGGGATTTTCACTCATCAGACTCATACTTTCGCATTCTTCACATACTTGTTGAACTGATCCTGGGTTTTTTCTGGTTTGGATCACGTAGTAATGTGGTACCACACTGAAACAGTCAATTAAACCTGGTTTCGATCAATATTTTAGAAAATAATTCATGTTAGGTCTAGGTTGTGTCTGGGATTTGCTCTCATCAGGCTCATACTTTCGCACACTTCACATACTCGTTTGACAGATCCTGGGTTATTTTCTGGTTTGGATCGCATAGTAATGTGGTACCACACTGAAACAGTCGATTAAACCAGGTTTCGATCAATATTTTTGAGGATAACGCATGTTAGGTCTAGGTTAGGCCTGGGATTTTCACTCATCAGACTCATACTTTCGCATTCTTCACATACTTGTTGAACGGATCCTGGGTTTTTACTGGTTTGGATCACGTAGTAATGTGGGACCACACTGAAACGGTCGATTGAACCAGGTTTCGATCAATATTTTTGAGGGTAACGCATGTTAGGTCTGGGATAGGTCTGGGATTTGCCCTCATCAGGCTCATACTTTCGCACACTTCACATACTCGTTGAACAGATCCTGGGTTTTTTCTGGTTTGGATCACGTAGTAGTGTGGTACCACACTGAAACAGTCCATTAAACCTGGTTTGGATCAATATTTTAGAGGATAACGCATGTTAGGTCTAGGTTAGGTCGGGGATTTTCACTCATCAGACTCATACTTTCGCATTCTTCACATACTTGTTGAACGGATCCTGGGTTTTTTCTGGTTTGGGTCACGTATTAATGTGGTACCACACTGAAACAGTCGATTAAACCTGGTTTCGATCAGTATTTTAGAGGATAACGCAACATAAGTCTAGGATAGGTCTGGGATTTGACCTCATCAGGCTCATACTTCCGCGTTTTTCACATACTTGTTGAAGAGATCCTGGGTTTTTTCTGGTTTGGATCACGTAGTAGTGTAGTACCACACTGAAACAGTCCATTAAACCTGGTTTGGATCAATATTTTAGAGGATAACGCATGTTAGGTCTAGGTTAGGTCTGGGATTTGCTCTCATCAGGCTCATACTTTCGCACACTTCACATACTCGTTGAACAGATCCTGGGTTTTTTCTGGTTTGGATCACATAGTAATGTGGTACCACACTGAAACAGTCGATTAAACCAGGTTTCGATCAATATTTTAGAGGATAACGCATGTTTGGCCTAGGTTAGGCCTGGGATTTTCACTCATCACGCTCATACTTTCGCATTCTTCACATACTTGTTGAACGGATCCTGGGTTTTTTCTGGTTTGGATCACGTAGTAATGTGGTACCACACTGAAACAGTCGATTGAACCTGGTTTCGATCAGTATTTTATAGGATAACGCAACATAAGTCTGGGATAGGTCTGGGATTTGACCTCATCAGACTCATACTTTCGCGTTTTTCACATACTTGTTGAAGAGATCCTGGGTTTTTTTCTGGATTGGGTCACGTAGTAATGAAGTACAACACTGAAACAGTCAATTAAACCTGGTTTCCATCAATATTTTAGAGGACATCGCATGTTAGGTCTAGGTTAGGCCTGGGATTTGCCCTCATCAGGGTCATACTTTCGCAGTTTTAACATACATGTTGACCTGATCGAGGGTTTTTTCTGCTTTGGATCACGTAGTAAAGTGGTACCACACTGAAACGGTCCATTAAACCTGGTTTGGATCAATATTTTAGAGGATAACGCATTGTAGGTCTGGGATAGGTCTGGGATTTGCCCTCATCAGGCTCATACTTTCGCGTTTTTCACATACTTGTTGAACAGATCCTGGGTTTTTTCTGGTTTGGATCACGTAGTAGTGTGGTACCACACTGAAACAGTCGATGAAACCTGGTTTCGATCAATATTTTAGAGTATAACTCATGTTAGGTCTAGGTTAGGCCTGGGATTTTCATTTATCTGACTCATATTTTCGCGTTTTTCACATACTTGTTGAACAGATCCTGGGTTTTTTCTGGTTTGGATCACGTAGTAGTGTGGTACCACACTGAAACAGTCCATTAAACCTGGTTTCGCTCAATATTTTAGAGGATAACGCATGTTAGGTCTAGGTTAGGTCTGGAATTTGCTCTCATCAGGCTCATTCTTTCGCATATTTCTCATACTTGAGGTTTAGATCCTGGGCTTTTTCTGGATTGCATCACGTAGTAATGTAGTACCACACTGAAACAGTCAATGAAACCTGGTTTCCATCAATATTTTAGAGGACAACGCAAGTTAGGTCTAGGTAAGGCCTGAGATTTTCACTGATCAGACTCATACTTTCGCATCCTTCACATACTTGTTGAACGGATCCTGGGTTTTTTCTGGTTTGGATCACGTAGTAATGTGGTACCACACTGAAACAGTCGATGAAACCTGGTTTCGATCAATATTTTAGAGGATAACGCAAGTTAAGTCTGGGATTGGTCTGGGATTTGACCTCATCAGACTCATACTTTCGCACACTTCACATACTCGTTGAACAGATCCTGGGTTTTTTCTGGTTTGGATCACGTAGTAATGTGGTACCACACTGAAACAGTCGATGAAACCTGGTTTCGATCAATATTTTAGAGGATAACGCAAGTTAAGTCTGGGATTGGTCTGGGATTTGACCTCATCAGACTCATACTTTCGCACACTTCACATACTCGTTGAACAGATCCTGGGTTTTTTCTGGTTTGGATCACGTAGTAATGTGGTACCACACTGAAACAGTCGATGAAACCTGGTTTCGATCAATATTTTAGAGGATAACGCAAGTTAAGTCTGGGATTGGTCTGGGATTTGACCTCATCAGACTCATACTTTCGCACACTTCACATACTCGTTGAACAGATCCTGGGTTATTTTCTGGTTTGGACCACATAGTAATGTGGTACCACACTGAAACAGTCGATTAAACCAGGTTTCGATCAATATTTTTGAGGATAACGCATGTTAGGTCTAGGTTAGGCCTGGGATTTTCACTCATCAGACTCATACTTTCGTATTCTTCACATACTTGTTGAACGGATCCTGGGTTTTTTCTGGTTTTGATCACGTAGTAATGTGGTACCACACTGAAACAGTCGATTAAACCTGGTTTCGATCAGTATTTTAGAGGATAACGCAACATAAGTCTGGGATAGGTCTGGGAGTTGACCTCATCAGACTCATGCTTTCGCGTTTTTCACATACTTGTTGAACAGATCCTGGGTTTTTTCTGGTTTGGATCACGTAGTAGTGTGGTACCGCACTGAAACAGTCCATTAAACCTGGTCTTGACAAATATTTTAGAGGATAACGCATTTTAGGTCTGGGTTAGGTCTAGGATTTGCCCTCATCAGGCTCATACTTTCGCATATTTCTCATACTTCATGGCTAGATCCTGGGCTTTTTCTAGATTGCATCACGTAGTAATGAAGTACAACACTGAAACAGTCAATTAAACCTGGTTTCCATCAATATCTTAGAGGACAACGCAAGTTAGGTCTGGGATAGGTCTTGGACTTGCCCTCATCAGGCTCATACTTTCGCGTTTTTCACATACTTGTTGAACAGATCCTGGGTTTTTTCAGGATTGGATCACGTAGTAGAATGGTACCACACTGAAACAGTCCATTAAACCTGGTTTGGATCAATATTTTAGAGGATAACTCATGTTAGGTCTAGGTTAGGCCTGGGATTTTCATTTATCTGACTCATATTTTCGCGTTTTTCACATACTTGTTGAACAGATCCTGGGTTTTTTCTGGTTTGGGTCACGTAGTACTGTGATACCACACTGAAACAGTCGATTAAACCTGGTTTCGATCAATATTTTAGAGGATAACGCATGTTAGGTCTAGGTTAGCCCTGGGATTTTCACTCATCAGACTCATACTTTCGCATTCTTCACATACTTGTTGAACTGATCCTGGGTTTTTTCTGGTTTGGATCACGTAGTAATGTGGTACCACACTGAAACAGTCAATTAAACCTGGTTTCGATCAATATTTTAGAAAATAATTCATGTTACGTCGAGGTTGTGTCTGGGATTTGCTCTCATCAGGCTCATACTTTCGCACACTTCACATACTCGTTTGACAGATCCTGGGTTATTTTCTGGTTTGGATCGCATAGTAATGTGGTACCACACTGAAACAGTCGATTAAACCAGGTTTCGATCAATATTTTTGAGGATAACGCATGTTAGGTCTAGGTTAGGCCTGGGATTTTCACTCATCAGACTCATACTTTCGCATTCTTCACCTACTTGTTGAACGGATCCTGGGTTTTTACTGGTTTGAATCACGTAGTAATGTGGGACCACACTGAAACAGTCGATTGAACCAGGTTTCGATCAATATTTTAGAGGATAACGCATGTTAGGTCTGGGATAGGTCTGGGATTTGCCCTCATCAGGCTCATACTTTCGCACACTTCACATACTCGTTGAACAGATCCTGGGTTTTTTCTGGTTTGGATCACGTAGTAGTGTGGTACCACACTGAAACAGTCCATTAAACCTGGTTTGGATCAATATTTTAGAGGACAACGCATGTTAGGTCTAGGTTAGGTCGGGGATTTTCACTCATCAGACTCATACTTTCGCATTCTTCACATACTTGTTGAACGGATCCTGGGTTTTTTCTGGTTTGGGTCACGTATTAATGTGGTACCACACTGAAACAGTCGATTAAACCTGGTTTCGATCAGTATTTTAGAGGATAACGCAACATAAGTCTAGGATAGGTCTGGGATTTGACCTCATCAGACTCATACTTTCGCGTTTTTCACATACTTGTTGAACAGATCCTGGGTTTTTTCTGGTTTGGATCACGTAGTAGTGTGGTACCACACTGAAACAGTCCATTAAACCTGGTCTTGACAAATATTTTAGAGGATAACGCATTTTAGGTCTGGGTTAGGTCTAGGATTTGCCCTCATCAGGCTCATACTTTCGCATATTTCTCATACTTCATGGCTAGATCCTGGGCTTTTTCTGGATTGCATCACGTAGTAATGAAGTACAACACTGAAACAGTCAATTAAACCTGGTTTCCATCAATATCTTAGAGGACAACGCAAGTTATGTCTGGGATAGGTCTTGGACTTGCCCTCATCAGGCTCATACTTTCGCGTTTTTCACATACTTGTTGAACAGATCCTGGGTTTTTTCAGGATTGGATCACGTAGTAGAGTGGTACCACACTGTAACAGTCCATTAAACCTGGTTTGGATCAATATTTTAGAGGATAACTCATGTTAGGTCTAGGTTAGGCCTGGGATTTTCATTTATCTGACTCATATTTTCGCGTTTTTCACATACTTGTTGAACAGATCCTGGGTTTTTTCTGGTTTGGGTCACGTAGTACTGTGATACCACACTGAAACAGTCGATTAAACCTGGTTTCGATCAATATTTTAGAGGATAACGCATGTTAGGTCTAGGTTAGCCCTGGGATTTTCACTCATCAGACTCATACTTTCGCATTCTTCACATACTTGTTGAACTGATCCTGGGTTTTTTCTGGTTTGGATCACGTAGTAATGTGGTACCACACTGAAACAGTCAATTAAACCTGGTTTCGATCAATATTTTAGAAAATAATTCATGTTAGGTCTAGGTTGTGTCTGGGATTTGCTCTCATCAGGCTCATACTTTCGCACACTTCACATACTCGTTTGACAGATCCTGGGTTATTTTCTGGTTTGGATCGCATAGTAATGTGGTACCACACTGAAACAGTCGATTAAACCTGGTTTCGATCAATATTTTAGAGGATAACGCATGTTAGGTCTAGGTTAGCCCTGGGATTTTCACTCATCAGACTCATACTTTCGCATTCTTCACATACTTGTTGAACGGATCCTGCGTTATTACTGGTTTGGATCACGTAGTAATGTGGTACCACACTGAAACAGTCGATTGAACCTGGTTTCGATCAGTATTTTATAGGATAACGCAACATAAGTCTGGGATAGGTCTGGGATTTGACCTCATCAGACTCATACTTTCGCGTTTTTCACATACTTGTTGAACGGATCCTGGGTTTTTTCTGGTTTGGGTCACGTATTAATGTGGTACCACACTGAAACAGTCGATTAAACCTGGTTTCGATCAGTATTTTAGAGGATAACGCAACATAAGTCTAGGATAGGTCTGGGATTTGACCTCATCAGGCTCATACTTCCGCGTTTTTCACATACTTGTTGAAGAGATCCTGGGTTTTTTCTGGTTTGGATCACGTAGTAGTGTAGTACCACACTGAAACAGTCCATTAAACCTGGTTTGGATCAATATTTTAGAGGATAACGCATGTTAGGTCTAGGTTAGGTCTGGGATTTGCTCTCATCAGGCTCATACTTTCGCACACTTCACATACTCGTTGAACAGATCCTGGGTTTTTTCTGGTTTGGATCACATAGTAATGTGGTACCACACTGAAACAGTCGATTAAACCAGGTTTCGATCAATATTTTAGAGGATAACGCATGTTTGGCCTAGGTTAGGCCTGGGATTTTCACTCATCACGCTCATACTTTCGCATTCTTCACATACTTGTTGAACGGATCCTGGGTTTTTTCTGGTTTGGATCACGTAGTAATGTGGTACCACACTGAAACAGTCGATTGAACCTGGTTTCGATCAGTATTTTATAGGATAACGCAACATAAGTCTGGGATAGGTCTGGGATTTGACCTCATCAGACTCATACTTTCGCGTTTTTCACATACTTGTTGAAGAGATCCTGGGTTTTTTTCTGGATTGGGTCACGTAGTAATGAAGTACAACACTGAAACAGTCAATTAAACCTGGTTTCCATCAATATTTTAGAGGACATCGCATGTTAGGTCTAGGTTAGGCCTGGGATTTGCCCTCATCAGGGTCATACTTTCGCAGTTTTAACATACATGTTGACCTGATCGAGGGTTTTTTCTGCTTTGGATCACGTAGTAAAGTGGTACCACACTGAAACGGTCCATTAAACCTGGTTTGGATCAATATTTTAGAGGATAACGCATTGTAGGTCTGGGATAGGTCTGGGATTTGCCCTCATCAGGCTCATACTTTCGCGTTTTTCACATACTTGTTGAACAGATCCTGGGTTTTTTCTGGTTTGGATCACGTAGTAGTGTGGTACCACACTGAAACAGTCGATGAAACCTGGTTTCGATCAATATTTTAGAGTATAACTCATGTTAGGTCTAGGTTAGGCCTGGGATTTTCATTTATCTGACTCATATTTTCGCGTTTTTCACATACTTGTTGAACAGATCCTGGGTTTTTTCTGGTTTGGATCACGAAGTAGTGTGGTACCACACTGAAGCAGTCCATTAAACCTGGTTTCGCTCAATATTTTAGAGGATAACGCATGTTAGGTCTAGGTTAGGTCTGGAATTTGCTCTCATCAGGCTCATTCTTTCGCATATTTCTCATACTTGATGTTTAGATCCTGGGCTTTTTCTGGATTGCATCACGTAGTAATGTAGTACCACACTGAAACAGTCAATGAAACCTGGTTTCCATCAATATTTTAGAGGACAACGCAATTTAGGTCTAGGTAAGGCCTGAGATTTTCACTGATCAGACTCATACTTTCGCATCCTTCACATACTTGTTGAACGGATCCTGGGTTTTTTCTGGTTTGGATCACGTAGTAATGTGGTACCTCACTGAAACGGTCAATTAAACCTGGTTTCGATCAATATTTTGGAGGATAACGCATTGTAGGTCTCGGATAGGTCTGCGATTTGCCCTCATCAGACTCATACTTTCGCACACTTCACATACTCGTTGAACAGATCCTGGGTTTTTTCTGGTTTGGATCACGTAGTAATGTGGTACCACACTGAAACAGTCGATGAAACCTGGTTTCGATCAATATTTTAGAGGATAACGCAAGTTAAGTCTGGGATTGGTCTGGGATTTGACCTCATCAGACTCATACTTTCGCACACTTCACATACTCGTTGAACAGATCCTGGGTTATTTTCTGGTTTGGACCACATAGTAATGTGGTACCACACTGAAACAGTCGATTAAACCAGGTTTCGACCAATATTTTTGAGGATAACGCATGTTAGGTCTAGGTTAGGCCTGGGATTTTCACTCATCAGACTCATACTTTCGTATTCTTCACATACTTGTTGAACAGATCCTGGGTTTTTTCTGGTTTGGATCACGTAGTAGTGTGGTACCGCACTGAAACAGTCCATTAAACCTGGTCTTGACAAATATTTTAGAGGATAACGCATTTTAGGTCTGGGTTAGGTCTAGGATTTGCCCTCATCAGGCTCATACTTTCGCATATTTCTCATACTTCATGGCTAGATCCTGGGCTTTTTCTAGATTGCATCACGTAGTAATGAAGTACAACACTGAAACAGTCAATTAAACCTGGTTTCCATCAATATCTTAGAGGACAACGCAAGTTAGGTCTGGGATAGGTCTTGGACTTGCCCTCATCAGGCTCATACTTTCGCGTTTTTCACATACTTGTTGAACAGATCCTGGGTTTTTTCAGGATTGGATCACGTAGTAGAGTGGTACCACACTGAAACAGTCCATTAAACCTGGTTTGGATCAATATTTTAGAGGATAACTCATGTTAGGTCTAGGTTAGGCCTGGGATTTTCATTTATCTGACTCATATTTTCGCGTTTTTCACATACTTGTTGAACAGATCCTGGGTTTTTTCTGGTTTGGGTCACGTAGTACTGTGATACCACACTGAAACAGTCGATTAAACCTGGTTTCGATCAATATTTTAGAGGATAACGCATGTTAGGTCTAGGTTAGCCCTGGGATTTTCACTCATCAGACTCATACTTTCGCATTCTTCACATACTTGTTGAACTGATCCTGGGTTTTTTCTGGTTTGGATCACGTAGTAATGTGGTACCACACTGAAACAGTCAATTAAACCTGGTTTCGATCAATATTTTAGAAAATAATTCATGTTACGTCTAGGTTGTGTCTGGGATATGCTCTCATCAGGCTCATACTTTCGCACACTTCACATACTCGTTTGACAGATCCTGGGTTATTTTCTGGTTTGGATCGCATAGTAATGTGGTACCACACTGAAACAGTCGATTAAACCAGGTTTCGATCAATATTTTTGAGGATAACGCATGTTAGGTCTAGGTTAGGCCTGGGATTTTCACTCATCAGACTCATACTTTCGCATTCTTCACATACTTGTTGAACGGATCCTGGGTTTTTACTGGTTTGGATCACGTAGTAATGTGGGACCACACTGAAACGGTCGATTGAACCAGGTTTCGATCAATATTTTTGAGGATAACGCATGTTAGGTCTGGGATAGGTCTGGGATTTGTCCTCATCAGGCTCATACTTTCGCACACTTCACATACTCGTTGAACAGATCCTGGGTTTTTTCTGGTTTGGATCACGTAGTACTGTGGTACCACACTGAAACAGTCCATTAAACCTGGTTTGGATCAATATTTTAGAGGATAACGCATGTTAGGTCTAGGTTAGGTCGGGGACTTTCACTCATCAGTCTCATACTTTCGCATTCTTCACATACTTGTTGAACGGATCCTGGGTTTTTTCTGGTTTGGGTCACGTATTAATGTGGTACCACACTGAAACAGTCGATTAAACCTGGTTTCGATCAGTATTTTAGAGGATAACGCAACATAAGTCTAGGATAGGTCTGGGATTTGACCTCATCAGACTCATACTTTCGCGTTTTTCACATACTTGTTGAACAGATCCTGGGTTTTTTCTGGTTTGGATCACGTAGTAGTGTGGTACCACACTGAAACAGTCCATTAAACCTGCTTGCGATCAATATTTTAGAGGATAACGCATGTTAGGTCTGGGTTAGGTCTAGGATTTGCCCTCATCAGGCTCATTCTTTCGCATATTACTCAAACTTGATGGCTAGATCCTGGGCTTTTTCTGGATTGCATCACGTAGTAATGTGGTACCACACTGAAACATTCAATTAAACCTGGTTTCCATCAATATCTTAGAGGACAACGCAAGTTAGGTCTAGGTTAGGCCTGGGATTTTCACTCATCAGGCTCATACTTTCGCATTCTTCACATACTTGTTGAACGGATCCTGGGTTTTTTCTGGTTTGGATCACGTAGTAATGTGGGACCACACTGAAACAGTCAATTAAACCTGGTTTCCATCAATATCTTAGAGGACAACGCAAGTTAGGTCTAGGTAAGGCCTGAGATTTTCACTGATCAGACTCATACTTTCGCATCCTTCACATACTTGTTGAACGGATCCTGGGTTTTTTCTGGTTTGGATCTCGTAGTAATGTGGTACCTCAATGAAACGGTCAATTAAACCTGGTTTCGATCAATATTTTGGAGGATAACGCATTGTAGGTCTCGGATAGGTCTGCGATTTGCCCTCATCAGACTCATACTTTCGCACACTTCACATACTCGTTGAACAGATCCTGGGTTTTTTCTGGTTTGGATCACGTAGTAATGTGGTACCACACTGAAACAGTCGATGAAACCTTGTTTCGATCAATATTTTAGAGGATAACGCAAGTTAAGTCTGGGATTGGTCTGGGATTTGACCTCATCAGACTCATACTTTCGCACACTTCACATACTCGTTGAACAGATCCTGGGTTATTTTCTGGTTTGGACCACATAGTAATGTGGTACCACACTGAAACAGTCGATTAAACCAGGTTTCGATCAATATTTTTGAGGATAACGCATGTTAGGTCTAGGTTAGGCCTGGGATTTTCACTCATCAGACTCATACTTTCGTATTCTTCACATACTTGTTGAACGGATCCTGGGTTTTTTCTGGATTGGATCACGTAGTAATGTGGGACCACACTGAAACAGTCAATTAAACCTGGTTTCCATCAATATCTTAGAGGACAACGCAAGTTAGGTCTGGGATAGGTCTGGGACTTGCCCTCATCAGGCTCATACTTCCGCGTTTTTCACATACTTGTTGAACAGATCCTGGGTTTTTTCTGGTTTGGATCACGTAGTAGTGTGGTACCACACTGAAACAGTCCATTAAACCTGGTTTCGCTCAATATTTTAGAGGATAACGCATGTTAGGTCTAGGTTAGGTCTGGGATTTGCTCTCATCAGGCTCATTCTTTCGCATATTTCTCATACTTGATGTTTAGATCCTGGGCTTTTTCTGGATTGCATCACGTAGTAATGTAGTACCACACTGAAACAGTCAACGAAACCTGGTTTCCATCAATATTTTAGAGGACAACGCAAGTTAGGTCTAGGTAAGGCCTGAGATTTTCACTGATCAGACTCATACTTTCGCATCCTTCACATACTTGTTGAACGGATCCTGGGTTTTTTCTGGTTTGGATCACGTAGTAATGTGGTACCTCACTGAAACGGTCAATTAAACCTGGTTTCGATCAATATTTTGGAGGATAACGCATTGTAGGTCTCGGATAGGTCTGCGATTTGCCCTCATCAGACTCATACTTTCGCACACTTCACATACTCGTTGAACAGATCCTGGGTTTTTTCTGGTTTGGATCACATAGTAATGTGGTACCACACTGAAACAGTCGTTGAAACCTGGTTTCGATCAATATTTTAGAGGATAACGCAAGTTAAGTCTGGGATTGGTCTGGGATTTGACCTCATCAGACTCATACTTTCGCACACTTCACATACTCGTTGAACAGATCCTGGGTTATTTTCTGGTTTGGACCACATAGTAATGTGGTACCACACTGAAACAGTCGATTAAACCAGGTTTCGATCAATATTTTTGAGGATAACGCATGTTAGGTCTAGGTTAGGCCTGGGATTTTCACTCATCAGACTCATACTTTCGTATTCTTCACATACTTGTTGAACGGATCCTGGGTTTTTTCTGGTTTGGATCACGTAGTAATGTGGGACCACACTGAAACAGTCAATTAAACCTGGTTTCCATCAGTATTTTAGAGGATAACGCAACATAAGTCTGGGATAGGTCTGGGAGTTGACCTCATCAGACTCATGCTTTCGCGTTTTTCACATACTTGTTGAACAGATCCTGGGTTTTTTCAGGATTGGATCACGTAGTAGAGTGGTACCACACTGAAACAGTCCATTAAACCTGGTTTGGATCAATATTTTAGAGAATAATTCATGTTAGGTCTAGGTTAGGTCTGGGATTTGCTCTCATCAGGCTCATTCTTTCGCATATTTCTCATACTTGATGGCTAGATCCTGGGCTTTTTCTGGATTGCATCACGTAGTAATGAAGTACAACACTGAAACAGTCAATTAAACCTGGTTTCCATCAATATCTTAGAGGACAACGCAAGTTAGGTCTGGGATAGGTATGGGATTTGCCCTCATCAGGCTCATACTTTCGCGTTTTTCACATACTTGTTGAACAGATCCTGGGTTTTTTCTGGTTTGTATCACGTAGTAGTGTGGTACCACACTGAAACAGTCCATTAAACCTGGTTTGGATCAATATCTTACAGGATAACGCGTGTTAGGTCTAGGTTAGCCCTGGGATTTTCACTCATCAGACTCATACTTTCGCATTCTTCACATACTTGTTGAACTGATCCTGGGTTTTTTCTGGTTTGGATCACGTTGTAGTGTGGTACCACACTGAAACAGTCCATTAAACCTGGTTTGGATCAATATTTTAGAGGATAACGCATGTTAGGTCTAGGTTAGGTCTGGGATCTGCTCTCATCAGGCTCATTTTTTCGCATATTTCTCATACTTGATGGCTAGATCCTGGGCTTTTTCTGGATTGCATCACGTAGTAATGAAGTACAACACTGAAACAGTCAATTAAACCTGGTTTCCATCAATATCTTAGAGGACAACGCAAGTTAGGTCTGGGATATGTCTGGGATTTGCCCTCATTAGACTCATACTTTCGCATTCTTCACATACTTGTTGAACGGATCCTGGGTTTTTACTGGTTTGGATCACGTAGTAATGTGGGTCCACACTGAAACAATCAATTAAACCTGGTCTTGATAAATATTTTAGAGGATAACGCATTGTAGGTCTGGGATAGGTCTGGGATTTGCCCTCATCAGACTCATACTTTCGCACACTTCACATACTCGTTGAACAGATCCTGGGTTTTTTCTGGTTTGGATCACGAAGTAGTGTGGTACCACACTGAAACAGTCAATGAAACCTGGTTTCCATCAATATTTTAGAGGACAACGCAAGTTAGGTCTAGGTAAGGCCTGAGATTTTCACTGATCAGACTCATACTTTCGCATCCTTCACATACTTGTTGAACGGATCCTGGGTTTTTTCTGGTTTGGATCACGTAGTAATGTGGTACCTCACTGAAACGGTCAATTAAACCTGGTTTCGATCAATATTTTGGAGGATAACGCATTGTAGGTCTCGGATAGGTCTGCGATTTGCCCTCATCAGACTCATACTTTCGCACACTTCACATACTCGTTGAACAGATCCTGGGTTTTTTCTGGTTTGGATCACGTAGTAATGTGGTACCACACTGAAACAGTCGATGAAACCTGGTTTCGATCAATATTTTAGAGGATAACGCAAGTTAAGTCTGGGATTGGTCTGGGATTTGACCTCATCAGACTCATACTTTCGCACACTTCACATACTCGTTGAACAGATCCTGGGTTATTTTCTGGTTTGGACCACATAGTAATGTGGTACCACACTGAAACAGTCGATTAAACCAGGTTTCGATCAATATTTTTGAGGATAACGCATGTTAGGTCTAGGTTAGGCCTGGGATTTTCACTCATCAGACTCATACTTTCGTATTCTTCACATACTTGTTGAACGGATCCTGGGTTTTTTCTGGTTTGGATCACGTAGTAATGTGGGACCACACTGAAACAGTCAATTAAACCTGGTTTCCATCAATATCTTAGAGGACAACGCAAGTTAGGTCTGGGATAGGTCTGGGACTTGCCCTCATCAGGCTCATACTTCCGCGTTTTTCACATACTTGTTGAACAGATCCTGGGTTTTTTCTGGTTTGGATCACGTTGTAGTGTGGTACCACACTGAAACAGTCCATTAAACCTGGTTTGGATCAATATTTTAGAGGATAACGCATGTTAGGTCTAGGTTAGGTCTGGGATTTGCTCTCATCAGGCTCATTCTTTCGTATTCTTCACATACTTGTTGAACGGATCCTGGGTTTTTTCTGGTTTTGATCACGTAGTAATGTGGTACCACACTGAAACAGTCGATTAAACAGGGTTTCGATCAGTATTTTAGAGGATAACGCAACATAAGTCTGGGATAGGTCTGGGAGTTGACCTCATCAGACTCATGCTTTCGCGTTTTTCACATACTTGTTGAACAGATCCTGGGTTTTTTCTGGTTTGGATCACGTAGTAGTGTGGTACCGCACTGAAACAGTCCATTAAACCTGGTCTTGACAAATATTTTAGAGGATAACGCATTTTAGGTCTGGGTTAGGTCTAGGATTTGCCCTCATCAGGCTCATACTTTCGCATATTTCTCATACTTCATGGCTAGATCCTGGGCTTTTTCTGGATTGCATCACGTAGTAATGAAGTACAACACTGAAACAGTCAATTAAACCTGGTTTCCATCAATATCTTAGAGGACAACGCAAGTTATGTCTGGGATAGGTCTTGGACTTGCCCTCATCAGGCTCATACTTTCGCGTTTTTCACATACTTGTTGAACAGATCCTGGGTTTTTTCAGGATTGGATCACGTAGTAGAGTGGTACCACACTGTAACAGTCCATTAAACCTGGTTTGGATCAATATTTTAGAGGATAACTCATGTTAGGTCTAGGTTAGGCCTGGGATTTTCATTTATCTGACTCATATTTTCGCGTTTTTCACATACTTGTTGAACAGATACTGGGTTTTTTCTGGTTTGGGTCACGTAGTACTGTGATACCACACTGAAACAGTCGATTAAACCTGGTTTCGATCAATATTTTAGAGGATAACGCATGTTAGGTCTAGGTTAGCCCTGGGATTTTCACTCATCAGACTCATACTTTCGCATTCTTCACATACTTGTTGAACTGATCCTGGGTTTTTTCTGGTTTGGATCACGTAGTAATGTGGTACCACACTGAAACAGTCAATTAAACCTGGTTTCGATCAATATTTTAGAAAATAATTCATGTTAGGTCTAGGTTGTGTCTGGGATTTGCTCTCATCAGGCTCATACTTTCGCACACTTCACATACTCGTTTGACAGATCCTGGGTTATTTTCTGGTTTGGATCGCATAGTAATGTGGTACCACACTGAAACAGTCGATTAAACCAGGTTTCGATCAATATTTTTGAGGATAACGCATGTTAGGTCTAGGTTAGGCCTGGGATTTTCACTCATCAGACTCATACTTTCGCATTCTTCACATACTTGTTGAACGGATCCTGGGTTTTTACTGGTTTGGATCACGTAGTAATGTGGGACCACACTGAAACGGTCGATTGAACCAGGTTTCGATCAATATTTTTGAGGATAACGCATGTTAGGTCTGGGATAGGTCTGGGATTTGCCCTCATCAGGCTCATACTTTCGCACACTTCACATACTCGTTGAACAGATCCTGGGTTTTTTCTGGTTTGGATCACGTAGTAGTGTGGTACCACACTGAAACAGTCCATTAAACCTGGTTTGGATCAATATTTTAGAGGATAACGCATGTTAGGTCTAGGTTAGGTCTGGGATTTGCTCTCATCAGGCTCATACTTTCGCACACTTCACATACTCGTTGAACAGATCCTGGGTTTTTTCTGGTTTGGATCACATCGTAATGTGGTACCACACTGAAACAGTCGATGAAACCTGGTTTCGATCAATATTTTAGAGGATAACGCAAGTTAAGTCTGGGATTGGTCTGGGATTTGACCTCATCAGACTCATACTTTCGCACACTTCACATACTCGTTGAACAGATCCTGGGTTATTTTCTGGTTTGGATCACATAGTAATGTGGTACCACACTGAAACAGTCGATTAAACCAGGTTTCGATCAATATTTTAGAGGATAACGCATGTTTGGCCTAGGTTAGGCCTGGGATTTTCACTCATCACGCTCATACTTTCGCATTCTTCACATACTTGTTGAACGGATCCTGGGTTTTTTCTGGTTTGGATCACGTAGTAATGTGGTACCACACTGAAACAGTCGATTGAACCTGGTTTCGATCAGTATTTTATAGGATAACGCAACATAAGTCTGGGATAGGTCTGGGATTTGACCTCATCAGACTCATACTTTCGCGTTTTTCACATACTTGTTGAAGAGATCCTGGGTTTTTTTCTGGATTGGGTCACGTAGTAATGAAGTACAACACTGAAACAGTCAATTAAACCTGGTTTCCATCAATATTTTAGAGGACATCGCATGTTAGGTCTAGGTTAGGCCTGGGATTTGCCCTCATCAGGGTCATACTTTCGCAGTTTTAACATACATGTTGACCTGATCGAGGGTTTTTTCTGCTTTGGATCACGTAGTAAAGTGGTACCACACTGAAACAGTCGATTAAACCTGGTTTCGATCAGTATTTTAGAGGATAACGCAACATAAGTCTGGGATAGGTCTGGGAGTTGACCTCATCAGACTCATGCTTTCGCGTTTTTCACATACTTGTTGAACAGATCCTGGGTTTTTTCTGGTTTGGATCACGTAGTAGTGTGGTACCACACTGAAACAGTCGATGAAACCTGGTTTCGATCAATATTTTAGAGTATAACTCATGTTAGGTCTAGGTTAGGCCTGGGATTTTCATTTATCTGACTCATATTTTCGCGTTTTTCACATACTGGTTGAACAGATCCTGTGTTTTTTCTGGTTTGGATCACGAAGTAGTGTGGTACCACACTGAAACAGTCCATTAAACCTGGTTTCGCTCAATATTTTAGAGGATAACGCATGTTAGGTCTAGGTTAGGTCTGGAATTTGCTCTCATCAGGCTCATTCTTTCGCATATTTCTCATACTTGAGGTTTAGATCCTGGGCTTTTTCTGGATTGCATCACGTAGTAATGTAGTACCACACTGAAACAGTCAATGAAACCTGGTTTCCATCAATATTTTAGAGGACAACGCAAGTTAGGTCTAGGTAAGGCCTGAGATTTTCACTGATCAGACTCATACTTTCGCATCCTTCACATACTTGTTGAACGGATCCTGGGTTTTTTCTGGTTTGGATCACGTAGTAATGTGGTACCTCACTGAAACGGTCAATTAAACCTGGTTTCGATCAATATTTTGGAGGATAACGCATTGTAGGTCTCGGATAGGTCTGCGATTTGCCCTCATCAGACTCATACTTTCGCACACTTCACATACTCGTTGAACAGATCCTGGGTTTTTTCTGGTTTGGATCACGTAGTAATGTGGTACCACACTGAAACAGTCGATGAAACCTGGTTTCGATCAATATTTTAGAGGATAACGCAAGTTAAGTCTGGGATTGGTCTGGGATTTGACCTCATCAGACTCATACTTTCGCACACTTCACATACTCGTTGAACAGATCCTGGGTTATTTTCTGGTTTCGACCACATAGTAATGTGGTACCACACTGAAACAGTCGATTAAACCAGGTTTCGATCAATATTTTTGAGGATAACGCATGTTAGGTCTAGGTTAGGCCTGGGATTTTCACTCATCAGACTCATACTTTCGTATTCTTCACATACTTGTTGAACAGATCCTGGGTTTTTTCTGGTTTGGATCACGTAGTAGTGTGGTACCACACTGAAACAGTCCATTAAACCTGGTTTCGCTCAATATTTTAGAGGATAACGCATGTTAGGTCTAGGTTAGGTCTGGGATTTGCTCTCATCAGGCTCATTCTTTCGTATTCTTCACATACTTGTTGAACGGATCCTGGGTTTTTTCTGGTTTTGATCACGTAGTAATGTGGTACCACACTGAAACAGTCGATTAAACAGGGTTTCGATCAGTATTTTAGAGGATAACGCAACATAAGTCTGGGATAGGTCTGGGAGTTGACCTCATCAGACTCATGCTTTCGCGTTTTTCACATACTTGTTGAACAGATCCTGGGTTTTTTCTGGTTTGGATCACGTAGTAGTGTGGTACCGCACTGAAACAGTCCATTAAACCTGGTCTTGACAAATATTTTAGAGGATAACGCATTTTAGGTCTGGGTTAGGTCTAGGATTTGCCCTCATCAGGCTCATACTTTCGCATATTTCTCATACTTCATGGCTAGATCCTGGGCTTTTTCTGGATTGCATCACGTAGTAATGAAGTACAACACTGAAACAGTCAATTAAACCTGGTTTCCATCAATATCTTAGAGGACAACGCAAGTTAGGTCTAGGTTAGGCCTGGGATTTTCACTCATCAGGCTCATACTTTCGCATTCTTCACATACTTGTTGAACTGATCCTGGGTTTTTTCAGGATTGGATCACGTAGTAGAGTGGTACCACACTGTAACAGTCCATTAAACCTGGTTTGGATCAATATTTTAAAGGATAACTCATGTTAGGTCTAGGTTAGGCCTGGGATTTTCATTTATCTGACTCATATTTTCGCGTTTTTCACATACTTGTTGAACAGATCCTGGGTTTTTTCTGGTTTGGGTCACGTAGTACTGTGATACCACACTGAAACAGTCGATTAAACCTGGTTTCGATCAATATTTTAGAGGATAACGCATGTTAGGTCTAGGTTAGCCCTGGGATTTTCACTCATCAGACTCATACTTTCGCATTCTTCACATACTTGTTGAACTGATCCTGGGTTTTTTCTGGTTTGGATCACGTAGTAATGTGGTACCACACTGAAACAGTCAATTAAACCTGGTTTCGATCAATATTTTAGAAAATAATTCATGTTAGGTCTAGGTTGTGTCTGGGATTTGCTCTCATCAGGCTCATACTTTCGCACACTTCACATACTCGTTTGACAGATCCTGGGTTATTTTCTGGTTTGGATCGCATAGTAATGTGGTACCACACTGAAACAGTCGATTAAACCAGGTTTCGATCAATATTTTTGAGGATAACGCATGTTAGGTCTAGGTTAGGCCTGGGATTTTCACTCATCAGACTCATACTTTCGCATTCTTCACATACTTGTTGAACGGATCCTGGGTTTTTACTGGTTTGGATCACGTAGTAATGTGGGGCCACACTGAAACGGTCGATTGAACCAGGTTTCGATCAATATTTTTGAGGATAACGCATGTTAGGTCTGGGATAGGTCTGGGATTTGCCCTCATCAGGCTCATACTTTCGCACACTTCACATACTCGTTGAACAGATCCTGGGTTTTTTCTGGTTTGGATCACGTAGTAGTGTGGTACCACACTGAAACAGTCCATTAAACCTGGTTTGGATCAATATTTTAGAGGATAACGCATGTTAGGTCTAGGTTAGGTCGGGGATTTTCACTCATCAGACTCATACTTTCGCATTCTTCACATACTTGTTGAACGGATCCTGGGTTTTTTCTGGTTTGGGTCACGTATTAATGTGGTACCACACTGAAACAGTCGATTAAACCTGGTTTCGATCAGTATTTTAGAGGATAACGCAACATAAGTCTAGGATAGGTCTGGGATTTGACCTCATCAGGCTCATACTTCCGCGTTTTTCACATACTTGTTGAAGAGATCCTGGGTTTTTTCTGGTTTGGATCACGTAGTAGTGTGGTACCACACTGAAACAGTCCATTAAACCTGGTTTGGATCAATATTTTAGAGGATAACGCATGTTAGGTCTAGGTTAGGTCTGGGATTTGCTCTCATCAGGCTCATACTTTCGCACACTTCACATACTCGTTGAACAGATCCTGGGTTTTTTCTGGTTTGGATCACATCGTAATGTGGTACCACACTGAAACAGTCGATGAAACCTGGTTTCGATCAATATTTTAGAGGATAACGCAAGTTAAGTCTGGGATTGGTCTGGGATTTGACCTCATCAGACTCATACTTTCGCACACTTCACATACTCGTTGAACAGATCCTGGGTTATTTTCTGGTTTGGATCACATAGTAATGTGGTACCACACTGAAACAGTCGATTAAACCAGGTTTCGATCAATATTTTAGAGGATAACGCATGTTTGGCCTAGGTTAGGCCTGGGATTTTCACTCATCACGCTCATACTTTCGCATTCTTCACATACTTGTTGAACGGATCCTGGGTTTTTTCTGGTTTGGATCACGTAGTAATGTGGTACCACACTGAAACAGTCGATTGAACCTGGTTTCGATCAGTATTTTATAGGATAACGCAACATAAGTCTGGGATAGGTCTGGGATTTGACCTCATCAGACTCATACTTTCGCGTTTTTCACATACTTGTTGAAGAGATCCTGGGTTTTTTTCTGGATTGGGTCACGTAGTAATGAAGTACAACACTGAAACAGTCAATTAAACCTGGTTTCCATCAATATTTTAGAGGACATCGCATGTTAGGTCTAGGTTAGGCCTGGGATTTGCCCTCATCAGGGTCATACTTTCGCAGTTTTAACATACATGTTGACCTGATCGAGGGTTTTTTCTGCTTTGGATCACGTAGTAAAGTGGTACCACACTGAAACGGTCCATTAAACCTGGTTTGGATCAATATTTTAGAGGATAACGCATTGTAGGTCTGGGATAGGTCTGGGATTTGCCCTCATCAGGCTCATACTTTCGCGTTTTTCACATACTTGTTGAACAGATCCTGGGTTTTTTCTGGTTTGGATCACGTAGTAGTGTGGTACCACACTGAAACAGTCGATGAAACCTGGTTTCGATCAATATTTTAGAGTATAACTCATGTTAGGTCTAGGTTAGGCCTGGGATTTTCATTTATCTGACTCATATTTTCGCGTTTTTCACATACTTGTTGAACAGATCCTGGGTTTTTTCTGGTTTGGATCACGAAGTAGTGTGGTACCACACTGAAACAGTCCATTAAACCTGGTTTCGCTCAATATTTTAGAGGATAACGCATGTTAGGTCTAGGTTAGGTCTGGAATTTGCTCTCATCAGGCTCATTCTTTCGCATATTTCTCATACTTGAGGTTTAGATCCTGGGCTTTTTCTGGATTGCATCACGTAGTAATGTAGTACCACACTGAAACAGTCAATGAAACCTGGTTTCCATCAATATTTTAGAGGACAACGCAAGTTAGGTCTAGGTAAGGCCTGAGATTTTCACTGATCAGACTCATACTTTCGCATCCTTCACATACTTGTTGAACGGATCCTGGGTTTTTTCTGGTTTGGATCACGTAGTAATGTGGTACCTCACTGAAACGGTCAATTAAACCTGGTTTCGATCAATATTTTGGAGGATAACGCATTGTAGGTCTCGGATAGGTCTGCGATTTGCCCTCATCAGACTCATACTTTCGCACACTTCACATACTCGTTGAACAGATCCTGGGTTTTTTCTGGTTTGGATCACGTAGTAATGTGGTACCACACTGAAACAGTCGATGAAACCTGGTTTCGATCAATATTTTAGAGGATAACGCAAGTTAAGTCTGGGATTGGTCTGGGATTTGACCTCATCAGACTCATACTTTCGCACACTTCACATACTCGTTGAACAGATCCTGGGTTATTTTCTGGTTTGGACCACATAGTAATGTGGTACCACACTGAAACAGTCGATTAAACCAGGTTTCGATCAATATTTTTGAGGATAACGCATGTTAGGTCTAGGTTAGGCCTGGGATTTTCACTCATCAGACTCATACTTTCGTATTCTTCACATACTTGTTGAACGGATCCTGGGTTTTTTCTGGTTTTGATCACGTAGTAATGTGGTACCACACTGAAACAGTCGATTAAACCTGGTTTCGATCAGTATTTTAGAGGATAACGCAACATAAGTCTGGGATAGGTCTGGGAGTTGACCTCATCAGACTCATGCTTTCGCGTTTTTCACATACTTGTTGAACAGATCCTGGGTTTTTTCTGGTTTGGATCACGTAGTAGTGTGGTACCGCACTGAAACAGTCCATTAAACCTGGTCTTGACAAATATTTTAGAGGATAACGCATTTTAGGTCTGGGTTAGGTCTAGGATTTGCCCTCATCAGGCTCATACTTTCGCATATTTCTCATACTTCATGGCTAGATCCTGGGCTTTTTCTAGATTGCATCACGTAGTAATGAAGTACAACACTGAAACAGTCAATTAAACCTGGTTTCCATCAATATCTTAGAGAACAACGCAAGTTAGGTCTGGGATAGGTCTTGGACTTGCCCTCATCAGGCTCATACTTTCGCGTTTTTCACATACTTGTTGAACAGATCCTGGGTTTTTTCAGGATTGGATCACGTAGTAGAGTGGTACCACACTGAAACAGTCCATTAAACCTGGTTTGGATCAATATTTTAGAGGATAACTCATGTTAGGTCTAGGTTAGGCCTGGGATTTTCATTTATCTGACTCATATTTTCGCGTTTTTCACATACTTGTTGAACAGATCCTGGGTTTTTTCTGGTTTGGGTCACGTAGTACTGTGATACCACACTGAAACAGTCGATTAAACCTGGTTTCGATCAATATTTTAGAGGATAACGCATGTTAGGTCTAGGTTAGCCCTGGGATTTTCACTCATCAGACTCATACTTTCGCATTCTTCACATACTTGTTGAACTGATCCTGGGTTTTTTCTGGTTTGGATCACGTAGTAATGTGGTACCACACTGAAACAGTCAATTAAACCTGGTTTCGATCAATATTTTAGAAAATAATTCATGTTACGTCGAGGTTGTGTCTGGGATTTGCTCTCATCAGGCTCATACTTTCGCACACTTCACATACTCGTTTGACAGATCCTGGGTTATTTTCTGGTTTGGATCGCATAGTAATGTGGTACCACACTGAAACAGTCGATTAAACCAGGTTTCGATCAATATTTTTGAGGATAACGCATGTTAGGTCTAGGTTAGGCCTGGGATTTTCACTCATCAGACTCATACTTTCGCATTCTTCACCTACTTGTTGAACGGATCCTGGGTTTTTACTGGTTTGGGTCACGTAGTAGTGTGGTACCACACTGAAACAGTCCATTAAACCTGGTTTGGATCAATATTTTAGAGGATAACGCATGTTAGGTCTAGGTTAGGTCGGGGATTTTCACTCATCAGACTCATACTTTCGCATTCTTCACATACTGGTTGAACGGATCCTGGGTTTTTTCTGGTTTGGGTCACGTAGTAGTGTGGTACCACACTGAAACAGTCCATTAAACCTGGTTTGGATCAATATTTTAGAGGATAACGCATGTTAGGTCTAGGTTAGGTCGGGGATTTTCACTCATCAGACTCATACTTTCGCATTCTTCACATACTTGTTGAACGGATCCTGGGTTTTTTCTGGTTTGGGTCACGTATTAATGTGGTACCACACTGAAACAGTCGATTAAACCTGGTTTCGATCAGTATTTTAGAGGATAACGCAACATAAGTCTAGGATAGGTCTGGGATTTGACCTCATCAGACTCATACTTTCGCGTTTTTCACATACTTGTTGAACAGATCCTGGGTTTTTTCTGGTTTGGATCACGTAGTAGTGTGGTACCACACTGAAACAGTCCATTAAACCTGCTTGCGATCAATATTTTAGAGGATAACGCATGTTAGGTCTGGGTTAGGTCTAGGATTTGCCCTCATCAGGCTCATTCTTTCGCATATTACTCAAACTTGATGGCTAGATCCTGGGCTTTTTCTGGATTGCATCACGTAGTAATGTGGTACCACACTGAAACATTCAATTAAACCTGGTTTCCATCAATATCTTAGAGGACAACGCAAGTTAGGTCTAGGTTAGGCCTGGGATTTTCACTCATCAGGCTCATACTTTCGCATTCTTCACATACTTGTTGAACTGATCCTGGGTTTTTTCTGGTTTGGATCACGTAGTAATGTGGTACCACACTGAAACAGTCAATTAAACCTGGTTTCGATCAATATTTTAGAAAATAATTCATGTTAGGTCTAGGTTGTGTCTGGGATTTGCTCTCATCAGGCTCATACTTTCGCACACTTCACATACTCGTTTGACAGATCCTGGGTTATTTTCTGGTTTGGATCGCATAGTAATGTGGTACCACACTGAAACAGTCGATTAAACCAGGTTTCGATCAATATTTTTGAGGATAACGCATGTTAGGTCTAGGTTAGGCCTGGGATTTTCACTCATCAGACTCATACTTTCGCATTCTTCACATACTTGTTGAACGGATCCTGGGTTTTTACTGGTTTGGATCACGTAGTAATGTGGTACCACACTGAAACAGTCGATTGAACCTGGTTTCGATCAGTATTTTATAGGATAACGCAACATAAGTCTGGGATAGGTCTGGGATTTGACCTCATCAGACTCATACTTTCGCGTTTTTCACATACTTGTTGAAGAGATCCTGGGTTTTTTTCTGGATTGGGTCACGTAGTAATGAAGTACAACACTGAAACAGTCAATTAAACCTGGTTTCCATCAATATTTTAGAGGACATCGCATGTTAGGTCTAGGTTAGGCCTGGGATTTGCCCTCATCAGGGTCATACTTTCGCAGTTTTAACATACATGTTGACCTGATCGAGGGTTTTTTCTGCTTTGGATCACGTAGTAAAGTGGTACCACACTGAAACGGTCCATTAAACCTGGTTTGGATCAATATTTTAGAGGATAACGCATTGTAGGTCTGGGATAGGTCTGGGATTTGCCCTCATCAGGCTCATACTTTCGCGTTTTTCACATACTTGTTGAACAGATCCTGGGTTTTTTCTGGTTTGGATCACGTAGTAGTGTGGTACCACACTGAAACAGTCGATGAAACCTGGTTTCGATCAATATTTTAGAGTATAACTCATGTTAGGTCTAGGTTAGGCCTGGGATTTTCATTTATCTGACTCATATTTTTGCGTATTTCACATACTTGTTGAACAGATCCTGGGTTTTTTCTGGTTTGGATCACGAAGTAGTGTGGTACCACACTGAAGCAGTCCATTAAACCTGGTTTCGCTCAATATTTTAGAGGATAACGCATGTTAGGTCTAGGTAAGGTCTGGAATTTGCTCTCATCAGGCTCATTCTTTCGCATATTTCTCATACTTGATGTTTAGATCCTGGGCTTTTTCTGGATTGCATCACGTAGTAATGTAGTACCACACTGAAACAGTCAATGAAACCTGGTTTCCATCAATATTTTAGAGGACAACGCAATTTAGGTCTAGGTAAGGCCTGAGATTTTCACTGATCAGACTCATACTTTCGCATCCTTCACATACTTGTTGAACGGATCCTGGGTTTTTTCTGGTTTGGATCACGTAGTAATGTGGTACCTCACTGAAACGGTCAATTAAACCTGGTTTCGATCAATATTTTGGAGGATAACGCATTGTAGGTCTCGGATAGGTCTGCGATTTGCCCTCATCAGACTCATACTTTCGCACACTTCACATACTCGTTGAACAGATCCTGGGTTATTTTCTGGTTTGGACCACATAGTAATGTGGTACCACACTGAAACAGTCGATTAAACCAGGTTTCGACCAATATTTTTGAGGATAACGCATGTTAGGTCTAGGTTAGGCCTGGGATTTTCACTCATCAGACTCATACTTTCGTATTCTTCACATACTTGTTGAACAGATCCTGGGTTTTTTCTGGTTTGGATCACGTAGTAGTGTGGTACCGCACTGAAACAGTCCATTAAACCTGGTCTTGACAAATATTTTAGAGGATAACGCATTTTAGGTCTGGGTTAGGTCTAGGATTTGCCCTCATCAGGCTCATACTTTCGCATATTTCTCATACTTCATGGCTAGATCCTGGGCTTTTTCTAGATTGCATCACGTAGTAATGAAGTACAACACTGAAACAGTCAATTAAACCTGGTTTCCATCAATATCTTAGAGGACAACGCAAGTTAGGTCTGGGATAGGTCTTGGACTTGCCCTCATCAGGCTCATACTTTCGCGTTTTTCACATACTTGTTGAACAGATCCTGGGTTTCTTCAGGATTGGATCACGTAGTAGAGTGGTACCACACTGAAACAGTCCATTAAACCTGGTTTGGATCAATATTTTAGAGGATAACTCATGTTAGGTCTAGGTTAGGCCTGGGATTTTCATTTATCTGACTCATATTTTCGCGTTTTTCACATACTTGTTGAACAGATCCTGGGTTTTTTCTGGTTTGGGTCACGTAGTACTGTGATACCACACTGAAACAGTCGATTAAACCTGGTTTCGATCAATATTTTAGAGGATAACGCAAGTTAGGTCTAGGTAAGGCCTGAGATTTTCACTGATCAGACTCATACTTTCGCATCCTTCACATACTTGTTGAACGGATCCTGGGTTTTTTCTGGTTTTGATCACGTAGTAATGTGGTACCACACTGAAACAGTCGATTAAACCTGGTTTCGATCAGTATTTTAGAGGATAACGCAACATAAGTCTGGGATAGGTCTGGGAGTTGACCTCATCAGACTCATGCTTTCGCGTTTTTCACATACTTGTTGAACAGATCCTGGGTTTTTTCTGGTTTGGATCACGTAGTAGTGTGGTACCGCACTGAAACAGTCCATTAAACCTGGTCTTGACAAATATTTTAGAGGATAACGCATTTTAGGTCTGGGTTAGGTCTAGGATTTGCCCTCATCAGGCTCATACTTTCGCATATTTCTCATACTTCATGGCTAGATCCTGGGCTTTTTCTGGATTGCATCACGTAGTAATGAAGTACAACACTGAAACAGTCAATTAAACCTGGTTTCCATCAATATCTTAGAGGACAACGCAAGTTATGTCTGGGATAGGTCTTGGACTTGCCCTCATCAGGCTCATACTTTCGCGTTTTTCACATACTTGTTGAACAGATCCTGGGTTTTTTCAGGATTGGATCACGTAGTAGAGTGGTACCACACTGTAACAGTCCATTAAACCTGGTTTGGATCAATATTTTAGAGGATAACTCATGTTAGGTCTAGGTTAGGCCTGGGATTTTCATTTATCTGACTCATATTTTCGCGTTTTTCACATACTTGTTGAACAGATCCTGGGTTTTTTCTGGTTTGGATCACGTAGTACTGTGATACCACACTGAAACAGTCGATTAAACCTGGTTTCGATCAATATTTTAGAGGATAACGCATGTTAGGTCTAGGTTAGCCCTGGGATTTTCACTCATCAGACTCATACTTTCGCATTCTTCACGTACTTGTTGAACTGATCCTGGGTTTTTTCTGGTTTGGATCACGTAGTAATGTGGTACCACACTGAAACAGTCAATTAAACCTGGTTTCGATCAATATTTTAGAAAATAATTCATGTTAGGTCTAGGTTGTGTCTGGGATTTGCTCTCATCAGGCTCATACTTTCGCACACTTCACATACTCGTTTGACAGATCCTGGGTTATTTTCTGGTTTGGATCGCATAGTAATGTGGTACCACACTGAAACAGTCGATTAAACCAGGTTTCGATCAATATTTTTGAGGATAACGCATGTTAGGTCTAGGTTAGGCCTGGGATTTTCACTCATCAGACTCATACTTTCGCATTCTTCACATACTTGTTGAACGGATCCTGGGTTTTTACTGGTTTGGATCACGTAGTAATGTGGTACCACACTGAAACAGTCGATTGAACCTGGTTTCGATCAGTATTTTATAGGATAACGCAACATAAGTCTGGGATAGGTCTGGGATTTGACCTCATCAGACTCATACTTTCGCGTTTTTCACATACTTGTTGAAGAGATCCTGGGTTTTTTTCTGGATTGGGTCACGTAGTAATGAAGTACAACACTGAAACAGTCAATTAAACCTGGTTTCCATCAATATTTTAGAGGACATCGCATGTTAGGTCTAGGTTAGGCCTGGGATTTGCCCTCATCAGGGTCATACTTTCGCAGTTTTAACATACATGTTGACCTGATCGAGGGTTTTTTCTGCTTTGGATCACGTAGTAAAGTGGTACCACACTGAAACGGTCCATTAAACCTGGTTTGGATCAATATTTTAGAGGATAACGCATTGTAGGTCTGGGATAGGTCTGGGATTTGCCCTCATCAGGCTCATACTTTCGCGTTTTTCACATACTTGTTGAACAGATCCTGGGTTTTTTCTGGTTTGGATCACGTAGTAGTGTGGTACCACACTGAAACAGTCGATGAAACCTGGTTTCGATCAATATTTTAGAGTATAACTCATGTTAGGTCTAGGTTAGGCCTGGGATTTTCATTTATCTGACTCATATTTTTGCGTTTTTCACATACTTGTTGAACAGATCCTGGGTTTTTTCTGGTTTGGATCACGAAGTAGTGTGGTACCACACTGAAGCAGTCCATTAAACCTGGTTTCGCTCAATATTTTAGAGGATAACGCATGTTAGGTCTAGGTAAGGTCTGGAATTTGCTCTCATCAGGCTCATTCTTTCGCATATTTCTCATACTTGATGTTTAGATCCTGGGCTTTTTCTGGATTGCATCACGTAGTAATGTAGTACCACACTGAAACAGTCAATGAAACCTGGTTTCCATCAATATTTTAGAGGACAACGCAATTTAGGTCTAGGTAAGGCCTGAGATTTTCACTGATCAGACTCATACTTTCGCATCCTTCACATACTTGTTGAACGGATCCTGGGTTTTTTCTGGTTTGGATCACGTAGTAATGTGGTACCTCACTGAAACGGTCAATTAAACCTGGTTTCGATCAATATTTTGGAGGATAACGCATTGTAGGTCTCGGATAGGTCTGCGATTTGCCCTCATCAGACTCATACTTTCGCACACTTCACATACTCGTTGAACAGATCCTGGGTTGTTTCTGGTTTGGATCACGTAGTAATGTGGTACCACACTGAAACAGTCGATGAAACCTGGTTTCGATCAATATTTTAGAGGATAACGCAAGTTAAGTCTGGGATTGGTCTGGGATTTGACCTCATCAGACTCATACTTTCGCACACTTCACATACTCGTTGAACAGATCCTGGGTTATTTTCTGGTTTGGACCACATAGTAATGTGGTACCACACTGAAACAGTCGATTAAACCAGGTTTCGACCAATATTTTTGAGGATAACGCATGTTAGGTCTAGGTTAGGCCTGGGATTTTCACTCATCAGACTCATACTTTCGTATTCTTCACATACTTGTTGAACAGATCCTGGGTTTTTTCTGGTTTGGATCACGTAGTAGTGTGGTACCGCACTGAAACAGTCCATTAAACCTGGTCTTGACAAATATTTTAGAGGATAACGCATTTTAGGTCTGGGTTAGGTCTAGGATTTGCCCTCATCAGGCTCACACTTTCGCATATTTCTCATACTTCATGGCTAGATCCTGGGCTTTTTCTAGATTGCATCACGTAGTAATGAAGTACAACACTGAAACAGTCAATTAAACCTGGTTTCCATCAATATCTTAGAGGACAACGCAAGTTAGGTCTGGGATAGGTCTTGGACTTGCCCTCATCAGGCTCATACTTTCGCGTTTTTCACATACTTGTTGAACAGATCCTGGGTTTCTTCAGGATTGGATCACGTAGTAGAGTGGTACCACACTGAAACAGTCCATTAAACCTGGTTTGGATCAATATTTTAGAGGATAACTCATGTTAGGTCTAGGTTAGGCCTGGGATTTTCATTTATCTGACTCATATTTTCGCGTTTTTCACATACTTGTTGAACAGATCCTGGGTTTTTTCTGGTTTGGGTCACGTAGTACTGTGATACCACACTGAAACAGTCGATTAAACCTGGTTTCGATCAATATTTTAGAGGATAACGCATGTTAGGTCTAGGTTAGCCCTGGGATTTTCACTCATCAGACTCATACTTTCGCATTCTTCACATACTTGTTGAACTGATCCTGGGTTTTTTCTGGTTTGGATCACGTAGTAATGTGGTACCACACTGAAACAGTCAATTAAACCTGGTTTCGATCAATATTTTAGAAAATAATTCATGTTACGTCTAGGTTGTGTCTGGGATTTGCTCTCATCAGGCTCATACATTCGCACACTTCACATACTCGTTTGACAGATCCTGGGTTATTTTCTGGTTTGGATCGCATAGTAATGTGGTACCACACTGAAACAGTCGATTAAACCAGGTTTCGATCAATATTTTTGAGGATAACGCATGTTAGGTCTAGGTTAGGCCTGGGATTTTCACTCATCAGACTCATACTTTCGCATTCTTCACCTACTTGTTGAACGGATCCTGGGTTTTTACTGGTTTGGATCACGTAGTAATGTGGGACCACACTGAAACAGTCGATTGAACCAGGTTTCGATCAATATTTTAGAGGATAACGCATGTTAGGTCTGGGATAGGTCTGGGATTTGTCCTCATCAGGCTCATACTTTCGCACACTTCACATACTCGTTGAACAGATCCTGGGTTTTTTCTGGTTTGGATCACGTAGTAGTGTGGTACCACACTGAAACAGTCCATTAAACCTGGTTTGGATCAATATTTTAGAGGATAACGCATGTTAGGTCTAGGTTAGGTCGGGGATTTTCACTCATCAGTCTCATACTTTCGCATTCTTCACATACTTGTTGAACGGATCCTGGGTTTTTTCTGGTTTGGGTCACGTATTAATGTGGTACCACACTGAAACAGTCGATTAAACCTGGTTTCGATCAGTATTTTAGAGGATAACGCAACATAAGTCTAGGATAGGTCTGGGATTTGACCTCATCAGACTCATACTTTCGCGTTTTTCACATACTTGTTGAACAGATCCTGGGTTTTTTCTGGTTTGGATCACGTAGTAGTGTGGTACCACACTGAAACAGTCCATTAAACCTGCTTGCGATCAATATTTTAGAGGATAACGCATGTTAGGTCTGGGTTAGGTCTAGGATTTGCCCTCATCAGGCTCATTCTTTCGCATATTACTCAAACTTGATGGCTAGATCCTGGGCTTTTTCTGGATTGCATCACGTAGTAATGTGGTACCACACTGAAACATTCAATTAAACCTGGTTTCCATCAATATCTTAGAGGACAACGCAAGTTAGGTCTAGGTTAGGCCTGGGATTTTCACTCATCAGGCTCATACTTTCGCATTCTTCACATACTTGTTGAACGGATCCTGGGTTTTTTCTGGTTTGGATCACGTAGTAATGTGGGACCACACTGAAACAGTCAATTAAACCTGGTTTCCATCAATATCTTAGAGGACAACGCAAGTTAGGTCTAGGTAAGGCCTGAGATTTTCACTGATCAGACTCATACTTTCGCATCCTTCACATACTTGTTGAACGGATCCTGGGTTTTTTCTGGTTTGGATCACGTAGTAATGTGGTACCTCAATGAAACGGTCAATTAAACCTGGTTTCGATCAATATTTTGGAGGATAACGCATTGTAGGTCTCGGATAGGTCTGCGATTTGCCCTCATCAGACTCATACTTTCGCACACTTCACATACTCGTTGAACAGATCCTGGGTTTTTTCTGGTTTGGATCACGTAGTAATGTGGTACCACACTGAAACAGTCGATGAAACCTGGTTTCGATCAATATTTTAGAGGATAACGCATGTTAGGTCTAGGTTAGGCCTGGGATTTTCACTCATCAGACTCATACTTTCGTATTCTTCACATACTTGTTGAACGGATCCTGGGTTTTTTCTGGTTTGGATCACGTAGTAATGTGGGACCACACTGAAACAGTCAATTAAACCTGGTGTCCATCAATATCTTAGAGGACAACGCAAGTTAGGTCTGGGATAGGTCTGGGACTTGCCCTCATCAGGCTCATACTTCCGCGTTTTTCACATACTTGTTGAACAGATCCTGGGTTTTTTCTGGTTTGGATCACGTAGTAGTGTGGTACCACACTGAAACAGTCCATTAAACCTGGTTTCGCTCAATATTTTAGAGGATAACGCATGTTAGGTCTAGGTTAGGTCTGGGATTTGCTCTCATCAGGCTCATTCTTTCGCATATTTCTCATACTTGATGTTTAGATCCTGGGCTTTTTCTGGATTGCATCACGTAGTAATGTAGTACCACACTGAAACAGTCAATGAAACCTGGTTTCCATCAATATTTTAGAGGACAACGCAAGTTAGGTCTAGGTAAGGCCTGAGATTTTCACTGATCAGACTCATACTTTCGCATCCTTCACATACTTGTTGAACGGATCCTGGGTTTTTTCTGGTTTGGATCACGTAGTAATGTGGTACCTCACTGAAACGGTCAATTAAACCTGGTTTCGATCAATATTTTGGAGGATAACGCATTGTAGGTCTCGGATAGGTCTGCGATTTGCCCTCATCAGACTCATACTTTCGCACACTTCACATACTCGTTGAACAGATCCTGGGTTTTTTCTGGTTTGGATCACATAGTAATGTGGTACCACACTGAAACAGTCGTTGAAACCTGGTTTCGATCAATATTTTAGAGGATAACGCAAGTTAAGTCTGGGATTGGTCTGGGATTTGACCTCATCAGACTCATACTTTCGCACACTTCACATACTCGTTGAACAGATCCTGGGTTATTTTCTGGTTTGGACCACATAGTAATGTGGTACCACACTGAAACAGTCGATTAAACCAGGTTTCGATCAATATTTTTGAGGATAACGCATGTTAGGTCTAGGTTAGGCCTGGGATTTTCACTCATCAGACTCATACTTTCGTATTCTTCACATACTTGTTGAACGGATCCTGGGTTTTTTCTGGTTTGGATCACGTAGTAATGTGGGACCACACTGAAACAGTCAATTAAACCTGGTTTCCATCAGTATTTTAGAGGATAACGCAACATAAGTCTGGGATAGGTCTGGGAGTTGACCTCATCAGACTCATGCTTTCGCGTTTTTCACATACTTGTTGAACAGATCCTGGGTTTTTTCAGGATTGGATCACGTAGTAGAGTGGTACCACACTGAAACAGTCCATTAAACCTGGTTTGGATCAATATTTTAGAGAATAATTCATGTTAGGTCTAGGTTAGGTCTGGGATTTGCTCTCATCAGGCTCATTCTTTCGCATATTTCTCATACTTGATGGCTAGATCCTGGGCTTTTTCTGGATTGCATCACGTAGTAATGAAGTACAACACTGAAACAGTCAATTAAACCTGGTTTCCATCAATATCTTAGAGGACAACGCAAGTTAGGTCTGGGATAGGTATGGGATTTGCCCTCATCAGGCTCATACTTTCGCGTTTTTCACATACTTGTTGAACAGATCCTGGGTTTTTTCTGGTTTGTATCACGTAGTAGTGTGGTACCACACTGAAACAGTCCATTAAACCTGGTTTGGATCAATATCTTACAGGATAACGCGTGTTAGGTCTAGGTTAGCCCTGGGATTTTCACTCATCAGACTCATACTTTCGCATTCTTCACATACTTGTTGAACTGATCCTGGGTTTTTTCTGGTTTGGCTCACGTAGTAATGTGGTACCACACTGAAACAGTCGATTAAACCTTGTTTCGATCAATATTTTAGAGGATAACGCAAGTTAAGTCTGGGATTGGTCTGGGATTTGACCTCATCAAACTCATACTTTCGCACACTTCACATACTCGTTGAACAGATCCTGGGTTATTTTCTGGTTTGGATCACATAGTAATGTGGTACCACACTGAAACAGTCGATTAAACCAGGTTTCGATCAATATTTTTGATAACGCATGTTAGGTCTAGGTTAGGCCTGGGATTTTCACTCTTCAGACTCATACTTTCGCATTCTGCACATACTTGTTGAACAGATCCTGGGGTTTTTCTGGTTTGGATCACGTAGTAGTGTGGTACCACACTGACACAGTCCATTAAACCTGGTTTGGATCAATATCTTAGAGGACAACGCAAGTTAGGTCTGGGATAGGTCTGGGACTTGCCCTCATCAGGCTCATACTTCCGCGTTTTTCACATACTTGTTGAACAGATCCTGGGTTTTCTCTGGTTTGGACCACGTAGTAATGTGGGACCACACTGAAACAGTCAATTAAACCTGGTTTCAATCAATATTTTAGAGAATAATTCATGTTAGGTCTAGGTTAGGTCTGGGATTTGCTCTCACCAGGCTCATTCTTTCGCATATTTCTCATACTTGATGGCTAGATCCTGGGCTTTTTCTGGATTGCATCACGTAGTAATGAAGTACAACACTGAAACAGTCAATTAAACCGGGTTTCCATCAATACCTTAGAGGACAACGCAAGTTATGTCTGGAATATGTCTGGGGTTTGTCCTCATCAGGCTCATACTTTCGCGTTTTTCACATACTTGTTGAACAGACCCTGGGCTTTTTCTGGTTTGGATCACGTAGTAGTGTGGTACCACACTGAAACAGTCCATTAAACCTGGTTTGGATCAATATTTTAGAGGATAACGCATGTTAGGTCTGGGATATGTCTGGGATTTGCCCTCATCAGGCTCATACTTTCGCGTTTTTCACATACTTGTTGAACAGATCCTGGGTTTTTTCAGGTTTGGATCACGTTGTAGTGTGGTACCACACTGAAACAGTCCATTAAACCTGGTTTGGATCAATATTTTAGAGGATAACGCATGTTAGGTCTAGGTTAGCCCTGGGATTTTCACTCATCAGACTCATACTTTCGCATTCTTCACATACTTGTTGAACTGATCCTGGGTTTTTTCTGGTTTGGATCACGTAGTAATGTGGTACCACACTGAAACAGTCGATTAAACCTTGTTTCGATCAATATTTTAGAGGATAACGCAAGTTAAGTCTGGGATTGGTCTGGGATTTGACCTCATCAAACTCATACTTTCGCATTCTTCACATACTTGTTGAACTGATCCTGGGTTTTTTCAGGTTTGGATCACGTTGTAGTGTGGTACCACACTGAAACAGTCCATTAAACCTGGTTTGGATCAATATTTTAGAGGATAACGCATGTTAGGTCTAGGTTAGCCCTGGGATTTTCACTCATCAGACTCATACTTTCGCATTCTTCACATACTTGTTGAACTGATCCTGGGTTTTTTCTGGTTTGGATCACGTAGTAATGTAGTACCACACTGAAACAGTCAATGAAACCCGGTTTCCATCACTATTTTAGAGGACAACGCAAGTTAGGTCTAGGTAAGGCCTGAGATTTCCACTGATCAGACTCATACTTTCGCATTCTTCACATACTTGTTGAACGGATCCTGGGTTTTTTCTGGTTTGGATCACATAGTAATGTGGTACCACACTGAAACAGTCGCTTAAACCAGGTTTCGATCAATATTTTAGAGGATAACGCATGTTAGGTCTAGGTTAGGCCTGGGATTTTCACTCATCAGACTCATACTTTCGCATTCTTCGCATACTTGTTGAACTGATCCTGGGTTTTTTCAGGTTTGGATCACGTTGTAGTGTGGTACCACACTGAAACAGTCCATTAAACCTGGTTTGGATCAATATTTTAGAGGATAACGCATGTTAGGTCTAGGTTAGGTCTGGGATCTGCTCTCATCAGGCTCATTTTTTCGCATATTTCTCATACTTGATGGCTAGATCCTGGGCTTTTTCTGGATTGCATCACGTAGTAATGAAGTACAACACTGAAACAGTCAATTAAACCTGGTTTCCATCAATATCTTAGAGGACAACGCAAGTTAGGTCTGGGATATGTCTGGGATTTGCCCTCATTAGACTCATACTTTCGCATTCTTCACATACTTGTTGAACGGATCCTGGGTTTTTACTGGTTTGGATCACGTAGTAATGTGGGTCCACACTGAAACAATCAATTAAGCCTGGTCTTGATAAATATTTTAGAGGATAACGCATTGTAGGTCTGGGATAGGTCTGGGATTTGCCCTCATCAGACTCATACTTTCGCACACTTCACATACTCGTTGAACAGATCCTGGGTTTTTTCTGGTTTGGATCACGAAGTAGTGTGGTACCACACTGAAACAGTCCATTAAACCTGGTTTCGCTCAATATTTTAGAGGATAACGCATGTTAGGTCTAGGTTAGGTCTGGGATTTGCTCTCATCAGGCTCATTCTTTCGCATATTTCTCATACTTGATGTTTAGATCCTGGGCTTTTTCTGGATTGCATCACGTAGTAATGTAGTACCACACTGAAACAGTCAATGAAACCTGGTTTCCATCAATATTTTAGAGGACAACGCAAGTTAGGTCTAGGTAAGGCCTGAGATTTTCACTGATCAGACTCATACTTTCGCATCCTTCACATACTTGTTGAACGGATCCCGGGTTTTTTCTGGTTTGGATCACGTAGTAATGTGGTACCTCACTGAAACGGTCAATTAAACCTGGTTTCGATCAATATTTTGGAGGATAACGCATTGTAGGTCTCGGATAGGTCTGGGATTTGACCTCATCAGACTCATACTTTCGCACACTTCACATACTCGTTGAACAGATCCTGGGTTATTTTCTGGTTTGGACCACATAGTAATGTGGTACCACACTGAAACAGTCGATTAAACCAGGTTTCGATCAATATTTTTGAGGATAACGCATGTTAGGTCTAGGTTAGGCCTGGGATTTTCACTCATCAGACTCATACTTTAGTATTCTTCACATACTTGTTGAACGGATCCTGGGTTTTTTCTGGTTTTGATCACGTAGTAATGTGGTACCACACTGAAACAGTCGATTAAACAGGGTTTCGATCAGTATTTTAGAGGATAACGCAACATAAGTCTGGGATAGGTCTGGGAGTTGACCTCATCAGACTCATGCTTTCGCGTTTTTCACATACTTGTTGAACAGATCCTGGGTTTTTTCTGGTTTGGATCACGTAGTAGTGTGGTACCGCACTGAAACAGTCCATTAAACCTGGTCTTGACAAATATTTTAGAGGATAACGCATTTTAGGTCTGGGTTAGGTCTAGGATTTGCCCTCATCAGGCTCATACTTTCGCATATTTCTCATACTTCATGGCTAGATCCTGGGCTTTTTCTAGATTGCATCACGTAGTAATGAAGTACAACACTGAAACAGTCAATTAAACCTGGTTTCCATCAATATCTTAGAGGACAACGCAAGTTAGGTCTGGGATAGGTCTTGGACTTGCCCTCATCAGGCTCATACTTTCGCGTTTTTCACATACTTGTTGAACAGATCCTGGGTTTCTTCAGGATTGGATCACGTAGTAGAGTGGTACCACACTGAAACAGTCCATTAAACCTGGTTTGGATCAATATTTTAGAGGATAACTCATGTTAGGTCTAGGTTAGGCCTGGGATTTTCATTTATCTGACTCATATTTTCGCGTTTTTCACATACTTGTTGAACAGATCCTGGGTTTTTTCTGGTTTGGGTCACGTAGTACTGTGATACCACACTGAAACAGTCGATTAAACCTGGTTTCGATCAATATTTTAGAGGATAACGCATGTTAGGTCTAGGTTAGCCCTGGGATTTTCACTCATCAGACTCATACTTTCGCATTCTTCACATACTTGTTGAACTGATCCTGGGTTTTTTCTGGTTTGGATCACGTAGTAATGTGGTACCACACTGAAACAGTCGATTAAACCTTGTTTCGATCAATATTTTAGAGGATAACGCAAGTTAGGTCTGGGATAGGTCTGGGACTTGCCCTCATCAGGCTCATACTTCCGCGTTTTTCACATACTTGTTGAACAGATCCTGGGTTTTCTCTGGTTTGGACCACGTAGTAATGTGGGACCACACTGAAACAGTCAATTAAACCTGGTTTCAATCAATATTTTAGAGAATAATTCATGTTAGGTCTAGGTTAGGTCTGGGATTTGCTCTCACCAGGCTCATTCTTTCGCATATTTCTCATACTTGATGGCTAGATCCTGGGCTTTTTCTGGATTGCATCACGTAGTAATGAAGTACAACACTGAAACAGTCAATTAAACCGGGTTTCCATCAATACCTTAGAGGACAACGCAAGTTATGTCTGGAATATGTCTGGGGTTTGTCCTCATCAGGCTCATACTTTCGCGTTTTTCACATACTTGTTGAACAGACCCTGGGCTTTTTCTGGTTTGGATCACGTAGTAGTGTGGTACCACACTGAAACAGTCCATTAAACCTGGTTTGGATCAATATTTTAGAGGATAACGCATGTTAGGTCTGGGATATGTCTGGGATTTGCCCTCATCAGGCTCATACTTTCGCGTTTTTCACATACTTGTTGAACAGATCCTGGGTTTTTTCAGGTTTGGATCACGTTGTAGTGTGGTACCACACTGAAACAGTCCATTAAACCTGGTTTGGATCAATATTTTAGAGGATAACGCATGTTAGGTCTAGGTTAGCCCTGGGATTTTCACTCATCAGACTCATACTTTCGCATTCTTCACATACTTGTTGAACTGATCCTGGGTTTTTTCTGGTTTGGATCACGTAGTAATGTGGTACCACACTGAAACAGTCGATTAAACCTTGTTTCGATCAATATTTTAGAGGATAACGCAAGTTAAGTCTGGGATTGGTCTGGGATTTGACCTCATCAAACTCATACTTTCGCATTCTTCACATACTTGTTGAACTGATCCTGGGTTTTTTCAGGTTTGGATCACGTTGTAGTGTGGTACCACACTGAAACAGTCCATTAAACCTGGTTTGGATCAATATTTTAGAGGATAACGCATGTTAGGTCTAGGTTAGCCCTGGGATTTTCACTCATCAGACTCATACTTTCGCATTCTTCACATACTTGTTGAACTGATCCTGGGTTTTTTCTGGTTTGGATCACGTAGTAATGTAGTACCACACTGAAACAGTCAATGAAACCCGGTTTCCATCACTATTTTAGAGGACAACGCAAGTTAGGTCTAGGTAAGGCCTGAGATTTCCACTGATCAGACTCATACTTTCGCATTCTTCACATACTTGTTGAACGGATCCTGGGTTTTTTCTGGTTTGGATCACATAGTAATGTGGTACCACACTGAAACAGTCGCTTAAACCAGGTTTCGATCAATATTTTAGAGGATAACGCATGTTAGGTCTAGGTTAGGCCTGGGATTTTCACTCATCAGACTCATACTTTCGCATTCTTCGCATACTTGTTGAACTGATCCTGGGTTTTTTCAGGTTTGGATCACGTTGTAGTGTGGTACCACACTGAAACAGTCCATTAAACCTGGTTTGGATCAATATTTTAGAGGATAACGCATGTTAGGTCTAGGTTAGGTCTGGGATCTGCTCTCATCAGGCTCATTTTTTCGCATATTTCTCATACTTGATGGCTAGATCCTGGGCTTTTTCTGGATTGCATCACGTAGTAATGAAGTACAACACTGAAACAGTCAATTAAACCTGGTTTCCATCAATATCTTAGAGGACAACGCAAGTTAGGTCTGGGATATGTCTGGGATTTGCCCTCATTAGACTCATACTTTCGCATTCTTCACATACTTGTTGAACGGATCCTGGGTTTTTACTGGTTTGGATCACGTAGTAATGTGGGTCCACACTGAAACAATCAATTAAGCCTGGTCTTGATAAATATTTTAGAGGATAACGCATTGTAGGTCTGGGATAGGTCTGGGATTTGCCCTCATCAGACTCATACTTTCGCACACTTCACATACTCGTTGAACAGATCCTGGGTTTTTTCTGGTTTGGATCACGAAGTAGTGTGGTACCACACTGAAACAGTCCATTAAACCTGGTTTCGCTCAATATTTTAGAGGATAACGCATGTTAGGTCTAGGTTAGGTCTGGGATTTGCTCTCATCAGGCTCATTCTTTCGCATATTTCTCATACTTGATGTTTAGATCCTGGGCTTTTTCTGGATTGCATCACGTAGTAATGTAGTACCACACTGAAACAGTCAATGAAACCTGGTTTCCATCAATATTTTAGAGGACAACGCAAGTTAGGTCTAGGTAAGGCCTGAGATTTTCACTGATCAGACTCATACTTTCGCATCCTTCACATACTTGTTGAACGGATCCCGGGTTTTTTCTGGTTTGGATCACGTAGTAATGTGGTACCTCACTGAAACGGTCAATTAAACCTGGTTTCGATCAATATTTTGGAGGATAACGCATTGTAGGTCTCGGATAGGTCTGGGATTTGACCTCATCAGACTCATACTTTCGCACACTTCACATACTCGTTGAACAGATCCTGGGTTATTTTCTGGTTTGGACCACATAGTAATGTGGTACCACACTGAAACAGTCGATTAAACCAGGTTTCGATCAATATTTTTGAGGATAACGCATGTTAGGTCTAGGTTAGGCCTGGGATTTTCACTCATCAGACTCATACTTTAGTATTCTTCACATACTTGTTGAACGGATCCTGGGTTTTTTCTGGTTTTGATCACGTAGTAATGTGGTACCACACTGAAACAGTCGATTAAACAGGGTTTCGATCAGTATTTTAGAGGATAACGCAACATAAGTCTGGGATAGGTCTGGGAGTTGACCTCATCAGACTCATGCTTTCGCGTTTTTCACATACTTGTTGAACAGATCCTGGGTTTTTTCTGGTTTGGATCACGTAGTAGTGTGGTACCGCACTGAAACAGTCCATTAAACCTGGTCTTGACAAATATTTTAGAGGATAACGCATTTTAGGTCTGGGTTAGGTCTAGGATTTGCCCTCATCAGGCTCATACTTTCGCATATTTCTCATACTTCATGGCTAGATCCTGGGCTTTTTCTAGATTGCATCACGTAGTAATGAAGTACAACACTGAAACAGTCAATTAAACCTGGTTTCCATCAATATCTTAGAGGACAACGCAAGTTAGGTCTGGGATAGGTCTTGGACTTGCCCTCATCAGGCTCATACTTTCGCGTTTTTCACATACTTGTTGAACAGATCCTGGGTTTCTTCAGGATTGGATCACGTAGTAGAGTGGTACCACACTGAAACAGTCCATTAAACCTGGTTTGGATCAATATTTTAGAGGATAACTCATGTTAGGTCTAGGTTAGGCCTGGGATTTTCATTTATCTGACTCATATTTTCGCGTTTTTCACATACTTGTTGAACAGATCCTGGGTTTTTTCTGGTTTGGGTCACGTAGTACTGTGATACCACACTGAAACAGTCGATTAAACCTGGTTTCGATCAATATTTTAGAGGATAACGCATGTTAGGTCTAGGTTAGCCCTGGGATTTTCACTCATCAGACTCATACTTTCGCATTCTTCACATACTTGTTGAACTGATCCTGGGTTTTTTCTGGTTTGGATCACGTAGTAATGTGGTACCACACTGAAACAGTCAATTAAACCTGGTTTCGATCAATATTTTAGAAAATAATTCATGTTACGTCTAGGTTGTGTCTGGGATTTGCTCTCATCAGGCTCATACTTTCGCACACTTCACATACTCGTTTGACAGATCCTGGGTTATTTTCTGGTTTGGATCGCATAGTAATGTGGTACCACACTGAAACAGTCGATTAAACCAGGTTTCGATCAATATTCTTGAGGATAACGCATGTTAGGTCTAGGTTAGGCCTGGGATTTTCACTCATCAGACTCATACTTTCGCATTCTTCACCTACTTGTTGAACGGATCCTGGGTTTTTACTGGTTTGGATCACGTAGTAATGTGGGACCACACTGAAACAGTCGATTGAACCAGGTTTCGATCAATATTTTAGAGGATAACGCATGTTAGGTCTGGGATAGGTCTGGGATTTGTCCTCATCAGGCTCATACTTTCGCACACTTCACATACTCGTTGAACAGATCCTGGGTTTTTTCTGGTTTGGATCACGTAGTAGTGTGGTACCACACTGAAACAGTCCATTAAACCTGGTTTGGATCAATATTTTAGAGGATAACGCATGTTAGGTCTAGGTTAGGTCGGGGATTTTCACTCATCAGTCTCATACTTTCGCATTCTTCACATACTTGTTGAACGGATCCTGGGTTTTTTCTGGTTTGGGTCACGTATTAATGTGGTACCACACTGAAACAGTCGATTAAACCTGGTTTCGATCAGTATTTTAGAGGATAACGCAACATAAGTCTAGGATAGGTCTGGGATTTGACCTCATCAGACTCATACTTTCGCGTTTTTCACATACTTGTTGAACAGATCCTGGGTTTTTTCTGGTTTGGATCACGTAGTAGTGTGGTACCACACTGAAACAGTCCATTAAACCTGCTTGCGATCAATATTTTAGAGGATAACGCATGTTAGGTCTGGGTTAGGTCTAGGATTTGCCCTCATCAGGCTCATTCTTTCGCATATTACTCAAACTTGATGGCTAGATCCTGGGCTTTTTCTGGATTGCATCACGTAGTAATGTGGTACCACACTGAAACATTCAATTAAACCTGGTTTCCATCAATATCTTAGAGGACAACGCAAGTTAGGTCTAGGTTAGGCCTGGGATTTTCACTCATCAGGCTCATACTTTCGCATTCTTCACATACTTGTTGAACGGATCCTGGGTTTTTTCTGGTTTGGATCACGTAGTAATGTGGGACCACACTGAAACAGTCAATTAAACCTGGTTTCCATCAATATCTTAGAGGACAACGCAAGTTAGGTCTAGGTAAGGCCTGAGATTTTCACTGATCAGACTCATACTTTCGCATCCTTCACATACTTGTTGAACGGATCCTGGGTTTTTTCTGGTTTGGATCACGTAGTAATGTGGTACCTCAATGAAACGGTCAATTAAACCTGGTTTCGATCAATATTTTGGAGGATAACGCATTGTAGGTCTCGGATAGGTCTGCGATTTGCCCTCATCAGACTCATACTTTCGCACACTTCACATACTCGTTGAACAGATCCTGGGTTTTTTCTGGTTTGGATCACGTAGTAATGTGGTACCACACTGAAACAGTCGATGAAACCTGGTTTCGATCAATATTTTAGAGGATAACGCATGTTAGGTCTAGGTTAGGCCTGGGATTTTCACTCATCAGACTCATACTTTCGTATTCTTCACATACTTGTTGAACGGATCCTGGGTTTTTTCTGGTTTGGATCACGTAGTAATGTGGGACCACACTGAAACAGTCAATTAAACCTGGTGTCCATCAATATCTTAGAGGACAACGCAAGTTAGGTCTGGGATAGGTCTGGGACTTGCCCTCATCAGGCTCATACTTCCGCGTTTTTCACATACTTGTTGAACAGATCCTGGGTTTTTTCTGGTTTGGATCACGTAGTAGTGTGGTACCACACTGAAACAGTCCATTAAACCTGGTTTCGCTCAATATTTTAGAGGATAACGCATGTTAGGTCTAGGTTAGGTCTGGGATTTGCTCTCATCAGGCTCATTCTTTCGCATATTTCTCATACTTGATGTTTAGATCCTGGGCTTTTTCTGGATTGCATCACGTAGTAATGTAGTACCACACTGAAACAGTCAATGAAACCTGGTTTCCATCAATATTTTAGAGGACAACGCAAGTTAGGTCTAGGTAAGGCCTGAGATTTTCACTGATCAGACTCATACTTTCGCATCCTTCACATACTTGTTGAACGGATCCTGGGTTTTTTCTGGTTTGGATCACGTAGTAATGTGGTACCTCACTGAAACGGTCAATTAAACCTGGTTTCGATCAATATTTTGGAGGATAACGCATTGTAGGTCTCGGATAGGTCTGCGATTTGCCCTCATCAGACTCATACTTTCGCACACTTCACATACTCGTTGAACAGATCCTGGGTTTTTTCTGGTTTGGATCACATAGTAATGTGGTACCACACTGAAACAGTCGTTGAAACCTGGTTTCGATCAATATTTTAGAGGATAACGCAAGTTAAGTCTGGGATTGGTCTGGGATTTGACCTCATCAGACTCATACTTTCGTACACTTCACATACTCGTTGAACAGATCCTGGGTTATTTTCTGGTTTGGACCACATAGTAATGTGGTACCACACTGAAACAGTCGATTAAACCAGGTTTCGATCAATATTTTTGAGGATAACGCATGTTAGGTCTAGGTTAGGCCTGGGATTTTCACTCATCAGACTCATACTTTCGTATTCTTCACATACTTGTTGAACGGATCCTGGGTTTTTTCTGGTTTGGATCACGTAGTAATGTGGGACCACACTGAAACAGTCAATTAAACCTGGTTTCCATCAGTATTTTAGAGGATAACGCAACATAAGTCTGGGATAGGTCTGGGAGTTGACCTCATCAGACTCATGCTTTCGCGTTTTTCACATACTTGTTGAACAGATCCTGGGTTTTTTCAGGATTGGATCACGTAGTAGAGTGGTACCACACTGAAACAGTCCATTAAACCTGGTTTGGATCAATATTTTAGAGAATAATTCATGTTAGGTCTAGGTTAGGTCTGGGATTTGCTCTCATCAGGCTCATTCTTTCGCATATTTCTCATACTTGATGGCTAGATCCTGGGCTTTTTCTGGATTGCATCACGTAGTAATGAAGTACAACACTGAAACAGTCAATTAAACCTGGTTTCCATCAATATCTTAGAGGACAACGCAAGTTAGGTCTGGGATAGGTATGGGATTTGCCCTCATCAGGCTCATACTTTCGCGTTTTTCACATACTTGTTGAACAGATCCTGGGTTTTTTCTGGTTTGTATCACGTAGTAGTGTGGTACCACACTGAAACAGTCCATTAAACCTGGTTTGGATCAATATCTTACAGGATAACGCGTGTTAGGTCTAGGTTAGCCCTGGGATTTTCACTCATCAGACTCATACTTTCGCATTCTTCACATACTTGTTGAACTGATCCTGGGTTTTTTCTGGTTTGGCTCACGTAGTAATGTGGTACCACACTGAAACAGTCGATTAAACCTTGTTTCGATCAATATTTTAGAGGATAACGCAAGTTAAGTCTGGGATTGGTCTGGGATTTGACCTCATCAAACTCATACTTTCGCACACTTCACATACTCGTTGAACAGATCCTGGGTTATTTTCTGGTTTGGATCACATAGTAATGTGGCACCACACTGAAACAGTCGATTAAACCAGGTTTCGATCAATATTTTTGATAACGCATGTTAGGTCTAGGTTAGGCCTGGGATTTTCACTCTTCAGACTCATACTTTCGCATTCTGCACATACTTGTTGAACAGATCCTGGGGTTTTTCTGGTTTGGATCACGTAGTAGTGTGGTACCACACTGACACAGTCCATTAAACCTGGTTTGGATCAATATCTTAGAGGACAACGCAAGTTAGGTCTGGGATAGGTCTGGGACTTGCCCTCATCAGGCTCATACTTCCGCGTTTTTCACATACTTGTTGAACAGATCCTGGGTTTTCTCTGGTTTGGACCACGTAGTAATGTGGGACCACACTGAAACAGTCAATTAAACCTGGTTTCAATCAATATTTTAGAGAATAATTCATGTTAGGTCTAGGTTAGGTCTGGGATTTGCTCTCACCAGGCTCATTCTTTCGCATATTTCTCATACTTGATGGCTAGATCCTGGGCCTTTTCTGGATTGCATCACGTAGTAATGAAGTACAACACTGAAACAGTCAATTAAACCGGGTTTCCATCAATACCTTAGAGGACAACGCAAGTTATGTCTGGAATATGTCTGGGGTTTGTCCTCATCAGGCTCATACTTTCGCGTTTTTCACATACTTGTTGAACAGACCCTGGGCTTTTTCTGGTTTGGATCACGTAGTAGTGTGGTACCACACTGAAACAGTCCATTAAACCTGGTTTGGATCAATATTTTAGAGGATAACGCATGTTAGGTCTGGGATATGTCTGGGATTTGCCCTCATCAGGCTCATACTTTCGCGTTTTTCACATACTTGTTGAACAGATCCTGGGTTTTTTCAGGTTTGGATCACGTTGCAGTGTGGTACCACACTGAAACAGTCCATTAAACCTGGTTTGGATCAATATTTTAGAGGATAACGCATGTTAGGTCTAGGTTAGCCCTGGGATTTTCACTCATCAGACTCATACTTTCGCATTCTTCACATACTTGTTGAACTGATCCTGGGTTTTTTCTGGTTTGGATCACGTAGTAATGTGGTACCACACTGAAACAGTCGATTAAACCTTGTTTCGATCAATATTTTAGAGGATAACGCAAGTTAAGTCTGGGATTGGTCTGGGATTTGACCTCATCAAACTCATACTTTCGCATTCTTCACATACTTGTTGAACTGATCCTGGGTTTTTTCAGGTTTGGATCACGTTGTAGTGTGGTACCACACTGAAACAGTCCATTAAACCTGGTTTGGATCAATATTTTAGAGGATAACGCATGTTAGGTCTAGGTTAGCCCTGGGATTTTCACTCATCAGACTCATACTTTCGCATTCTTCACATACTTGTTGAACTGATCCTGGGTTTTTTCTGGTTTGGATCACGTAGTAATGTAGTACCACACTGAAACAGTCAATGAAACCCGGTTTCCATCACTATTTTAGAGGACAACGCAAGTTAGGTCTAGGTAAGGCCTGAGATTTCCACTGATCAGACTCATACTTTCGCATTCTTCACATACTTGTTGAACGGATCCTGGGTTTTTTCTGGTTTGGATCACATAGTAATGTGGTACCACACTGAAACAGTCGCTTAAACCAGGTTTCGATCAATATTTTAGAGGATAACGCATGTTAGGTCTAGGTTAGGCCTGGGATTTTCACTCATCAGACTCATACTTTCGCATTCTTCGCATACTTGTTGAACTGATCCTGGGTTTTTTCAGGTTTGGATCACGTTGTAGTGTGGTACCACACTGAAACAGTCCATTAAACCTGGTTTGGATCAATATTTTAGAGGATAACGCATGTTAGGTCTAGGTTAGGTCTGGGATCTGCTCTCATCAGGCTCATTTTTTCGCATATTTCTCATACTTGATGGCTAGATCCTGGGCTTTTTCTGGATTGCATCACGTAGTAATGAAGTACAACACTGAAACAGTCAATTAAACCTGGTTTCCATCAATATCTTAGAGGACAACGCAAGTTAGGTCTGGGATATGTCTGGGATTTGCCCTCATTAGACTCATACTTTCGCATTCTTCACATACTTGTTGAACGGATCCTGGGTTTTTACTGGTTTGGATCACGTAGTAATGTGGGTCCACACTGAAACAATCAATTAAGCCTGGTCTTGATAAATATTTTAGAGGATAACGCATTGTAGGTCTGGGATAGGTCTGGGATTTGCCCTCATCAGACTCATACTTTCGCACACTTCACATACTCGTTGAACAGATCCTGGGTTTTTTCTGGTTTGGATCACGAAGTAGTGTGGTACCACACTGAAACAGTCCATTAAACCTGGTTTCGCTCAATATTTTAGAGGATAACGCATGTTAGGTCTAGGTTAGGTCTGGGATTTGCTCTCATCAGGCTCATTCTTTCGCATATTTCTCATACTTGATGTTTAGATCCTGGGCTTTTTCTGGATTGCATCACGTAGTAATGTAGTACCACACTGAAACAGTCAATGAAACCTGGTTTCCATCAATATTTTAGAGGACAACGCAAGTTAGGTCTAGGTAAGGCCTGAGATTTTCACTGATCAGACTCATACTTTCGCATCCTTCACATACTTGTTGAACGGATCCCGGGTTTTTTCTGGTTTGGATCACGTAGTAATGTGGTACCTCACTGAAACGGTCAATTAAACCTGGTTTCGATCAATATTTTGGAGGATAACGCATTGTAGGCCTCGGATAGGTCTGGGATTTGACCTCATCAGACTCATACTTTCGCACACTTCACATACTCGTTGAACAGATCCTGGGTTATTTTCTGGTTTGGACCACATAGTAATGTGGTACCACACTGAAACAGTCGATTAAACCAGGTTTCGATCAATATTTTTGAGGATAACGCATGTTAGGTCTAGGTTAGGCCTGGGATTTTCACTCATCAGACTCATACTTTCGTATTCTTCACATACTTGTTGAACGGATCCTGGGTTTTTTCTGGTTTTGATCACGCAGTAATGTGGTACCACACTGAAACAGTCGATTAAACAGGGTTTCGATCAGTATTTTAGAGGATAACGCAACATAAGTCTGGGATAGGTCTGGGAGTTGACCTCATCAGACTCATGCTTTCGCGTTTTTCACATACCTGTTGAACAGATCCTGGGTTTTTTCTGGTTTGGATCACGTAGTAGTGTGGTACCGCACTGAAACAGTCCATTAAACCTGGTCTTGACAAATATTTTAGAGGATAACGCATTTTAGGTCTGGGTTAGGTCTAGGATTTGCCCTCATCAGGCTCATACTTTCGCATATTTCTCATACTTCATGGCTAGATCCTGGGCTTTTTCTGGATTGCATCACGTAGTAATGAAGTACAACACTGAAACAGTCAATTAAACCTGGTTTCCATCAATATCTTAGAGGACAACGCAAGTTATGTCTGGGATAGGTCTTGGACTTGCCCTCATCAGGCTCATACTTTCGCGTTTTTCACATACTTGTTGAACAGATCCTGGGTTTTTTCAGGATTGGATCACGTAGTAGAGTGGTACCACACTGTAACAGTCCATTAAACCTGGTTTGGATCAATATTTTAGAGGATAACTCATGTTAGGTCTAGGTTAGGCCTGGGATTTTCATTTATCTGACTCATATTTTCGCGTTTTTCACATACTTGTTGAACAGATCCTGGGTTTTTTCTGGTTTGGGTCACGTAGTACTGTGATACCACACTGAAACAGTCGATTAAACCTGGTTTCGATCAATATTTTAGAGGATAACGCATGTTAGGTCTAGGTTAGCCCTGGGATTTTCACTCATCAGACTCATACTTTCGCATTCTTCACATACTTGTTGAACTGATCCTGGGTTTTTTCTGGTTTGGATCACGTAGTAATGTGGTACCACACTGAAACAGTCAATTAAACCTGGTTTCGATCAATATTTTAGAAAATAATTCATGTTAGGTCTAGGTTGTGTCTGGGATTTGCTCTCATCAGGCTCATACTTTCGCACACTTCACATACTCGTTTGACAGATCCTGGGTTATTTTCTGGTTTGGATCGCATAGTAATGTGGTACCACACTGAAACAGTCGATTAAACCAGGTTTCGGTCAATATTTTTGAGGCTAACGCATGTTAGGTCTAGGTTAGGCCTGGGATTTTCACTCATCAGACTCATACTTTCGCATTCTTCACATACTTGTTGAACGGATCCTGGGTTTTTACTGGTTTGGATCACGTAGTAATGTGGGACCACACTGAAACAGTCGATTGAACCAGGTTTCGATCAATATTTTTGAGGATAACGCATGTTAGGTCTGGGATAGGTCTGGGATTTGCCCTCATCAGGCTCATACTTTCGCACACTTCACATACTCGTTGAACAGATCCTGGGCTTTTTCTGGATTGCATCACGTAGTAATGAAGTACAACACTGAAACAGTCAATTAAACCTGGTTTCCATCAATACCTTAGAGGACAACGCAAGTTAGGTCTGGAATATGTCTGGGGTTTGTCCTCATCAGGCTCATACTTTCGCGTTTTTCACATACTTGTTGAACAGACCCTGGGCTTTTTCTGGTTTGGATCACGTAGTAGTGTGGTACCACACTGAAACAGTCCATTAAACCTGGTTTGGATCAATATTTTAGAGGATAACGCATGTTAGGTCTGGGATATGTCTGGGATTTGCCCTCATCAGGCTCATACTTTCGCGTTTTTCACATACTTGTTGAACAGATCCTGGGTTTTTTCAGGTTTGGATCACGTTGTAGTGTGGTACCACACTGAAACAGTCCATTAAACCTGGTTTGGATCAATATTTTAGAGGATAACGCATGTTAGGTCTAGGTTAGCCCTGGGATTTTCACTCATCAGACTCATACTTTCGCATTCTTCACATACTTGTTGAACTGATCCAGGGTTTTTTCTGGTTTGGATCACGTAGTAATGTGGTACCACACTGAAACAGTCGATTAAACCTGGTTTCGATCAATATTTTAGAGGACAACGCATGTTAGGTCTAGGTTAGCCCTGGGATTTTCACTCATCAGACTCATACTTTCGCATTCTTCACATACTTGTTGAACTGATCCTGGGTTTTTTCTGGTTTGGATCACGTAGTAATGTGGTACCACACTGAAACAGTCAATTAAACCTGGTTTCCATCAATATCTTAGAGGACAACGCAAGTTAGGTCTGGGATAGGTCTGGGACTTGCCCTCATCAGGCTCATACTTCCGCGTTTTTCACATACTTGTTGAACAGATCCTGGGTTTTCTCTGGTTTGGACCACGTAGTAATGTGGGACCACACTGAAACAGTCAATTAAACCTGGTTTCAATCAATATTTTAGAGAATAATTCATGTTAGGTCTAGGTTAGGTCTGGGATTTGCTCTCATCAGGCTCATTCTTTCGCATATTTCTCATACTTGATGGCTAGATCCTGGGCTTTTTCTGGATTGCATCACGTAGTAATGAAGTACAACACTGAAACAGTCAATTAAACCTGGTTTCCATCAATACCTTAGAGGACAACGCAAGTTAGGTCTGGAATATGTCTGGGGTTTGTCCTCATCAGGCTCATACTTTCGCGTTTTTCACATACTTGTTGAACAGACCCTGGGCTTTTTCTGGTTTGGATCACGTAGTAGTGTGGTACCACACTGAAACAGTCCATTAAACCTGGTTTGGATCAATATTTTAGAGGATAACGCATGTTAGGTCTGGGATATGTCTGGGATTTGCCCTCATCAGGCTCATACTTTCGCGTTTTTCACATACTTGTTGAACAGATCCTGGGATTTTTCAGGTTTGGATCACGTTGTAGTGTGGTACCACACTGAAACAGTCCATTAAACCTGGTTTGGATCAATATTTTAGAGGATAACGCATGTTAGGTCTAGGTTAGCCCTGGGATTTTCACTCATCAGACTCATACTTTCGCATTCTTCACATACTTGTTGAACTGATCCTGGGTTTTTTCTGGTTTGGATCACGTAGTAATGTGGTACCACACTGAAACAGTCGATTAAACCTGGTTTCGATCAATATTTTAGAGGACAACGCATGTTAGGTCTAGGTTAGCCCTGGGATTTTCACTCATCAGACTCATACTTTCGCATTCTTCACATACTTGTTGAACTGATCCTGGGTTTTTTCTGGTTTGGATCACGTAGTAATGTGGTACCACACTGAAACAGTCAATTAAACCTGGTTTCGATCAATATTTTAGATAATAATTCATGTTAGGTCTAGGTTGTGTCTGGGATTTGCTCTCATCAGGCTCATACTTTCGCTCACTTCACATACTCGTTTGACAGATCCTGGGTTATTTTCTGGTTTGGATCGCATAGTAATGTGGTACCACACTGAAACAGTCGATTAAACCAGGTTTCGATCAATATTTTTGAGGATAACGCATGTTAGGTCTAGATAAGGCCTGGGATTTTCACTCATCAGACTCATACTTTCGCATTCTTCACATACTTGTTGAACGGATCCTGGGTTTTTACTGGTTTGGATCACGTAGTAATGTGGGACCACACTGAAACAGTCGATTGAACCAGGTTTCGATCAATATTTTTGAGGATAACGCATGTTAGGTCTGGGATAGGTCTGGGATTTGCCCTGATCAGGCTCATACTTTCGCACACTTCACATACTCGTTGAACAGATCCTGGGTTTTTTCTGGTTTGGATCACGTAGTAGTGTGGTACCACACTGAAACAGTCCATTAAACCTGGTTTGGATCAATATTTTAGAGGATAACGCATGTTAGGTCTAGGTTAGGTCGGGGATTTTCACTCATCAGACTCATACTTTCGCATTCTTCACATACTTGTTGAACGGATCCTGGGTTTTTCCTGGTTTGGGTCACGTATTAATGTGGTACCACACTGAAACAGTCGATTAAACCTGGTTTCGATCAGTATTTTAGAGGATAACGCAACATAAGTCTAGGATAGGTCTGGGATTTGACCTCATCAGACTCATACTTTCGCGTTTTTCACATACTCGTTGAACAGATCCTGGCTTATTTTCTGGTTTGGATCACATAGTAATGTGGTACCACACTGAAACAGTCGATTAAACCAGGTTTCGATCAATATTTTTGATAACGCATGTTAGGTCTAGGTTAGGCCTGGGATTTTCACTCTTCAGACTCATACTTTCGCATTCTGCACATACTTGTTGAACAGATCCTGGGTTTTTTCAGGTTTGGATCACGTTGTAGTGTGGTACCACACAGAAACAGTCCATGAAACCTGGCTTGGATCAATATTTTAGAGGATAACGCATGTTAGGTCTAGGTTAGCCCTGGGATTTTCACTCATCAGACTCATACTTTCGCATTCTTCACATACTTGTTGAACGGATCCTGGGTTTTTTCTGGTTTGGATCACGTAGTAATGTGGGACCACACTGAAACAGTCAATTAAACCTGGTTTCCATCAATATCTTAGAGGACAACGCAAGTTAGGTCTGGGATAGGTCTGGGACTTGCCCTCATCAGGCTCATACTTCCGCGTTTTTCACATACTTGTTGAACAGATCCTGGGTTTTCTCTGGTGTGGACCACGTAGTAATGTGGGACCACACTGAAACAGTCAATTAAACCTGGTTTCAATCAATATTTTAGAGAATAATTCATGTTAGGTCTAGGTTAGGTCTGGGATTTGCTCTCATCAGGCTCATTCTTTCGCATATTTCTCATACTTGATGGCTAGATCCTGGGCTTTTTCTGGATTGCATCACGTAGTAATGAAGTACAACACTGAAACAGTCAATTAAACCTGGTTTCCATCAATACCTTAGAGGACAACGCAAGTTAGGTCTGGAATATGTCTGGGGTTTGTCCTCATCAGGCTCATACTTTCGCGTTTTTCACATACTTGTTGAACAGACCCTGGGCTTTTTCTGGTTTGGATCACGTAGTAGTGTGGTACCACACTGAAACAGTCCATTAAACCTGGTTTGGATCAATATTTTAGAGGATAACGCATGTTAGGTCTGGGATATGTCTGGGATTTGCCCTCATCAGGCTCATACTTTCGCGTTTTTCACATACTTGTTGAACAGATCCTGGGTTTTTTCAGGTTTGGATCACGTTGTAGTGTGGTACCACACTGAAACAGTCCATTAAACCTGGTTTGGATCAATATTTTAGAGGATAACGCATGTTAGGTCTAGGTTAGCCCTGGGATTTTCACTCATCAGACTCATACTTTCGCATTCTTCACATACTTGTTGAACTGATCCAGGGTTTTTTCTGGTTTGGATCACGTAGTAATGTGGTACCACACTGAAACAGTCGATTAAACCTGGTTTCGATCAATATTTTAGAGGACAACGCATGTTAGGTCTAGGTTAGCCCTGGGATTTTCACTCATCAGACTCATACTTTCGCATTCTTCACATACTTGTTGAACTGATCCTGGGTTTTTTCTGGTTTGGATCACGTAGTAATGTGGTACCACACTGAAACAGTCAATTAAACCTGGTTTCGATCAATATTTTAGAAAATAATTCATGTTAGGTCTAGGTTGTGTCTGGGATTTGCTCTCATCAGGCTCATACTTTCGCACACTTCACATACTCGTTTGACAGATCCTGGGTTATTTTCTGGTTTGGATCGCATAGTAATGTGGTACCACACTGAAACAGTCGATTAAACCAGGTTTCGATCAATATTTTTGAGGATAACGCATGTTAGGTCTAGATAAGGCCTGGGATTTTCACTCATCAGACTCATACTTTCGCATTCTTCACATACTTGTTGAACGGATCCTGGGTTTTTACTGGTTTGGATCACGTAGTAATGTGGGACCACACTGAAACAGTCGATTGAACCAGGTTTCGATCAATATTTTTGAGGATAACGCATGTTAGGTCTGGGATAGGTCTGGGATTTGCCCTCATCAGGCTCATACTTTCGCACACTTCACATACTCGTTGAACAGATCCTGGGTTTTCTCTGGTTTGGATCACGTAGTAGTGTGGTACCACACTGAAACAGTCGATTAAACCAGGTTTCGATCAATATTTTTGATAACGCATGTTAGGTGTAGGTTAGGTCGGGGATTTTCACTCATCAGACTCATACTTTCGCATTCTTCACATACTTGTTGAACGGATCCTGGGTTTTTTCTGGTTTGGGTCACGTATTAATGTGGTACCACACTGAAACAGTCGATTAAACCTGGTTTCGATCAGTATTTTAGAGGATAACGCAACATAAGTCTAGGATAGGTCTGGGATTTGACCTCATCAGACTCATACTTTCGCGTTTTTCACATACTTGTTGAACAGATCCTGGGTTTTTTCTGGTTTGGATCACGTAGTAGTGTGGTACCACACTGAAACAGTCCATTAAACCTGCTTGCGATCAATATTTTAGAGGATAACGCATGTTAGGTCTGGGTTAGGTCTAGGATTTGCCCTCATCAGGCTCATTCTTTCGCATATTACTCAAACTTGATGGCTAGATCCTGGGCTTTTTCTGGATTGCATCACGTAGTAATGTGGTACCACACTGAAACATTCAATTAAACCTGGTTTCCATCAATATCTTAGAGGACAACGCAAGTTAGGTCTAGGTTAGGCCTGGGATTTTCACTCATCAGGCTCATACTTTCGCATTCTTCACATACTTGTTGAACGGATCCTGGGTTTTTTCTGGTTTGGATCACGTAGTAATGTGGGACCACACTGAAACAGTCAATTAAACCTGGTTTCCATCAATATCTTAGAGGACAACGCAAGTTAGGTCTGGGATAGGTCTGGGACTTGCCCTCATCAGGCTCATACTTCCGCGTTTTTCACATACTTGTTGAACAGATCCTGGGTTTTCTCTGGTTTGGACCACGTAGTAATGTGGGACCACACTGAAACAGTCAATTAAACCTGGTTTCAATCAATATTTTAGAGAATAATTCATGTTAGGTCTAGGTTAGGTCTGGGATTTGCTCTCATCAGGCTCATTCTTTCGCATATTTCTCATACTTGATGGCTAGATCCTGGGCTTTTTCTGGATTGCATGACGTAGTAATGAAGTACAACACTGAAACAGTCAATTAAACCTGGTTTCCATCAATATCTTAGAGGACAACGCAAGTTAGGTCTGGGATAGGTATGGGATTTGCCCTCATCAGGCTCATACTTTCGCGTTTTTCACATACTTGTTGAACAGATCCTGGGTTTTTTCTGGTTTGTATCACGTAGTAGTGTGGTACCACACCGAAACAGTCCATTAAACCTGGTTTGGATCAATATCTTAGAGGATAACGCGTGTTAGGTCTAGGTTAGCCCTGGGATTTTCACTCATCAGACTCATACTTTCGCGTTTTTCACATACTTGTTGAACAGATCCTGGGTTTTTTCAGGTTTGGATCACGTTGTAGTGTGGTAACACACTGAAACAGTCCATTAAACCTGGTTTGGATCAATATTTTAGAGGATAACGCAAGTTAAGTCTGGGATTGGGCTGGGATTTGACCTCATCAAACTCATACTTTCGCACACTTCACATACTCGTCGAACAGATCCTGGCTTATTTTCTGGTTTGGATCACATAGTAATGTGGTACCACACTGAAACAGTCGATTAAACCAGGTTTCGATCAATATTTTTGATAACGCATGTTAGGTCTAGGTTAGGCCTGGGATTTTCACTCTTCAGACTCATACTTTCGCATTCTGCACATACTTGTTGAACAGATCCTGGGTTTTTTCAGGTTTGGATCACGTTGTAGCGTGGTACCACACAGAAACAGTCCATTAAACCTGGTTTGGATCAATATTTTAGAGGATAACGCATGTTAGGTCTAGGTTAGCCCTGGGATTTTCACTCATCAGACTCATACTTTCGCATTCTTCACATACTTGTTGAACGGATCCTGGGTTTTTTCTGGTTTGGATCACGTAGTAATGTGGGACCACACTGAAACAGTCAATTAAACCTGGTTTCCATCAATATCTTAGAGGACAACGCAAGTTAGGTCTGGGATAGGTCTGGGACTTGCCCTCATCAGGCTCATACTTCCGCGTTTTTCACATACTTGTTGAACAGATCCTGGGTTTTCTCTGGTTTGGACCACGTAGTAATGTGGGACCACACTGAAACAGTCAATTAAACCTGGTTTCAATCAATATTTTAGAGAATAATTCATGTTAGGTCTAGGTTAGGTCTGGGATTTGCTCTCATCAGGCTCATTCTTTCGCATATTTCTCATACTTGATGGCTAGATCCTGGGCTTTTTCTGGATTGCATCACGTAGTAATGAAGTACAACACTGAAACAGTCAATTAAACCTGGTTTCCATCAATACCTTAGAGGACAACGCAAGTTAGGTCTGGAATATGTCTGGGGTTTGTCCTCATCAGGCTCATACTTTCGCGTTTTTCACATACTTGTTGAACAGACCCTGGGCTTTTTCTGGTTTGGATCACGTAGTAGTGTGGTACCACACTGAAACAGTCCATTAAACCTGGTTTGGATCAATATTTTAGAGGATAACGCATGTTAGGTCTGGGATATGTCTGGGATTTGCCCTCATCAGGCTCATACTTTCGCGTTTTTCACATACTTGTTGAACAGATCCTGGGATTTTTCAGGTTTGGATCACGTTGTAGTGTGGTACCACACTGAAACAGTCCATTAAACCTGGTTTGGATCAATATTTTAGAGGATAACGCATGTTAGGTCTAGGTTAGCTCTGGGATTTTCACTCATCAGACTCATACTTTCGCATTCTTCACATACTTGTTGAACTGATCCTGGGTTTTTTCTGGTTTGGATCACGTAGTAATGTGGTACCACACTGAAACAGTCGATTAAACCTGGTTTCGATCAATATTTTAGAGGATAATGCAAGTTAAGTCTGGGATTGGTCTGGGATTTGACCTCATCAAACTCATACTTTCGCACACTTCACATACTCGTTGAACAGATCCTGGGTTATTTTCTGGTTTGGATCACATAGTAATGTGGTACCACACTGAAACAGTCGATTAAACCAGGTTTCGATCAATATTTTTGAGGATAACGCATGTCAGGTCTAGGTTAGGCCTGGGATTTTCACTCACCAGACTCATACTTTCGCATTCTTCACATACTTGTTGAACTGATCCTGGGTTTTTTCAGGTTTGGATCACGTTGTAGTGTGGTACCACACTGAAACAGTCCATTAAACCTGGTTTGGATCAATATTTTAGAGGATAACGCATGTTAGGTCTAGGTTAGGTCTGGGATCTGCTCTCATCAGGCTCATTTTTTCGCATATTTCTCACACTTGATGGCTAGATCCTGGGCTTTTTCTGGATTGCATCACGCAGTAATGAAGTACAACACTGAAACAGTCAATTAAACCTGGTTTCCATCAATATCTTAGAGGACAACGCAAGTTAGGTCTGGGATATGTCTGGGATTTGCCCTCATTAGACTCATACTTTCGCATTCTTCACATACTTGTTGAACGGATCCTGGGTTTTTACTGGTTTGGATCACGTAGTAATGTGGGTCCACACTGAAACAGTCCATTAAACCTGGTTTGGATCAATATTTTAGAGGATAACGCATGTTAGGTCTAGGTTAGGTCTGGGATTTTCACTCATCAGACTCATACTTTCGCATTCTTCACATACTTGTTGAACTGATCCTGGGTTTTTTCTGGTTTGGATCACGTAGTAATGTAGTACCACACTGAAACAGTCAATGAAACCCGGTTTCCATCACTATTTTAGAGGACAACGCAAGTTAGGTCTAGGTAAGGCCTGAGATTTCCACTGATCAGACTCATACTTTCGCATTCTTCACATACTTGTTGAACGGATCCTGGGTTTTTTCTGGTTTGGATCACGTAGTAATGTAGGACCACACTGAAACAGTCAATTAAACCTGGTTTCGATCAATATTTTAGAGAATAATTCATGCTAGGTCTAGGTTAGGTCTGGGATTTGCTCTCATCAGGCTCATTCTTTCGCATATTTCTCATACTTGATGGCTAGATCCTGGGCTTTTTCAGGATTGCATCACGTAGTAATGAAGTACAACACTGAAACAGTCAATTAAACCTGGTTTCCATCAATATCTTAGAGGACAACGCAAGTTAGGTCTGGGATAGGTCTGGGATTTTCACTCATCAGACTCATACTTTCGCATTCCTCACATACTTGTTGAACTGATCCTGGGTTTTTTCTGGTTTGGATCACGTAGGAATGTGGTACCACACTGAAACAGTCGATTAAACCTGGTTTCGATCAATATTTTAGAGGATAACTCATGTTAGGTCTAGGTTAGGCCTGGGATTTTCATTTATCAGACTCATACTTTCGCATTCTTCACATACCTGTTGAGCTGATCCTGGGTTTTTTCTGGTTTGGATCACGTAGGAATGTGGTACCACACTGAAACAGTCGATTAAACCTGGTTTCGATCAATATTTTAGAGGATAACGCAAGTTAGGTCTGGGATAGGTCTGGGATTTGACCTCATCAGACCCATACTTTCGCACACTTCACATACCCGTTGAACAGATCCTGGGTTATTTTCTGGTTTGGATCACATAGTAATGTGGTACCACACTGAAACAGTCGATTAAACCAGGTTTCGATCAATATTTTAGAATATAAATCATGTTAGGTCTAGGTTAGGCCTGGGATTTTCATTTATCAGACTCATACTTTCGCATTCTTCACATACTTGTTGAACTGATCCTGGGTTTTTTCTGGTTTGGATCACGTAGGAATGTGGTACCACACTGAAACAGTCGATTAAACCTGGTTTCGATCAATATTTTAGATGATAACGCAAGTTATGTCTGGGATAGGTCTGGGATTTGCCCTCATCAGACTGATACTTTCGCATTCTTCGCATACTTGTTGAACGGATCCTGGGTTTTTTCTGGCTTGGATCATGTAGTAGTGTGGTACCACACTGTAACAGTCCATTAAACCTGGTTTGGATCAATATTTTAGAGGATAACGCATGTTAGGTCTAGGTTAGGTCTGGGATTTTCACTCATCAGACTCATACTTTCGCATTCTTCACATACTTGTTGAACGGATCCTGGGTTTTTTCTGGTTTGGATCACGCAGTAATGTGGGTCCACACTGTAACAATCAATTAAACCTGGTCTTGATAAATATTTTAGAGGATAACGCATGTTAGGTCTGGGATAGGTCTGGGATTTGCCCTCATCAGACTCATACTTTCGCACACTTCACATACTCGTTGAACAGATTCTGGGTTTTTTCTGGTTTGGATCACGTAGTAATGTGGTACCACACTGAAGCAGTCGATTAAACCTGGTTTCGATCAATATTTTAGAGGATAACGCATGTTAGGTCTAGGTTAGGCCTGGGATTTTCACTCATCAGGCTCATACTTTCGCATTCTTCACATACTTGTTGAACGGATCCTGGGTTTTTTCTGGATTGGATCACGTAGTAATGTAGGACCACACTGAAACAGTCAATTAAACCTGGTTTCGATCAATGTTTTAGAGAATAATTCATGCTAGGTCTAGGTTAGGTCTGGGATTTGCTCTCATCAGGCTCATTCTTTCGCATATTTCTCATACTTGATGGCTAGATCCTGGGCTTTTTCTGGATTGCATCACGTAGTAATGAAGTACAACACTGAAACAGTCAATTAAACCTGGTTTCCATCAATATCTTAGAGGACAACGCAAGTTAGGTCTGGGATAGGTCTGGGATTTTCACTCATCAGACTCATACTTTCGCATTCCTCACATACTTGTTGAACTGATCCTGGGTTTTTTCTGGTTTGGATCACGTAGGAATGTGGTACCACACTGAAACAGTCGATTAAACCTGGTTTCGATCAATATTTTAGATGATAACGCAAGTTATGTCTGGGATAGGTCTGGGATTTGCCCTCATCAGACTGATACTTTCGCATTCTTCACATACTTGTTGAACGGATCATGGGTTTTTTCTGGTTTGGATCACGTAGTAATGTGGTACCACACTGAAACAGTCGATTAAACCTGGTTTCGATCAGTATTTTAGAGGATAACGCAAGATAAGTCTGGGATAGGTCTGGGATTTGACCTCATCAGACTCATACTTTCGCGTTTTTCGCATACTTGTTGAACAGATCCTGGGTTTTTTCTGGCTTGGATCACGTAGTAGTGTGGTACCACACTGAAACAGTCCATTAAACCTGCTTGCGATCAATATTTTAGAGGATAACGCATGTTAGGTCTGGGTTTGGTCTAGGATTTGCCCTCATCAGGCTCATTCTTTCGCATATTTCTCAAACATGATGGCTAGATCCTGGGCTTTTTCTGGATTGCATCACATAGTAATGTGGTACCACACTGAAACATTCAATTAAACCTGGTCTTGATAAATATTTTAGAGGATAACGCGTGCTAGGTCTGGGTTAGGTCTAGGATTTGCCCTCATCAAGCTCATACTTTCGCATATTTCTCATACTTCATGGCTAGATCCTTTGCTTTTTCTGGATTGTATCACGTAGTACTGAAGTACAACACTGAAACAGTCCATTAAACCTGGTTTCGATCAGTATTTTAGAGGATAACGCAAGATAAGTCTGGGATAGGTCTGGGATTTGACCTCATCAGACTCATACTTTCGCGTTTTTCACATACTTGTTGAACAGATCCTGAGTTTTTTCTGGTTTGGATCACGTAGTAGTGTGGTACCACACTGAAACAGTCCATTAAACCTGCTTGCGATCAATATTTTAGAGGATAACGCATGTTAGGTCTGGGTTAGGTCTAGGATTTGCCCTCATCAGGCTCATTCTTTCGCATATTTCTCAAACATGATGGCTAGATCCTGGGCTGTTTCTGGATTGTATCACGTAGTACTGAAGTACAACACTGAAACAGTCAATTAAACCTGGTTTCCATCAATATCTTAGATGACAACGCAAGTTAGGTCTGGGATAGGTCTTGGACTTGCCCTCACCAGGCTCATACTTTCGCGTTTTTCACATACTTGTTGAACAGATCCTGGGTTTTTTCTGGTTTGGATCACGTAGTAGTGTGGTACCACACTGAAACAGTCCATTAAACCTGGTTTCGATCAATATTTTAGAGGATAACGCAAGCTAGGTCTGGGATAGGTCTGGGATTTGACCTCATCAGACTCATACTTTCGCACACTTCACATACTTGTTGAACTGATCCTGGGTTATTTCTGGTTTGGGTCACGTAGTAGTGTGATACCACACTGAAACAGTCGATTAAACCTGGTTTCGATCACTATTTTAGAGGATAACGCATGTTAGGTCTAGGAAAGCCCTGGGATTTTCACTCATCAGACTCATACTTTCGCATTCTTCACATACTTGTTGAACTGATCCTGGGTTTTTTCTGGTTTGGATCACGTAGTAATGTGGTACCACACTGAAACAGTCGTTTAAACCTGGTTTCGATCAATATTATAGAGGATAACGCATGTTAGGTCTAGGTTAGCCCTGGGATTTTCACTCATCAGACTCATACTTTCGCATTCTTCACATACTTGTTAAACTGATCCTGGGTTTTTACTGGTTTGGATCACGTAGTAATGTGGTACCACACTGAAACAGTCGATTAAACCTGGTCTCGATCAATATTTTAGAGAATAATTCATGTTAGGTATAGGTTAGGTCTGGGATTTGCTCCACATCAGGCTCATTCTTTCGCATATTTCTCATACTTGATGGCTAGATCCTGGGCTTTTTCTGGATTGCATCACGTAGTAATGAAGTACAACACTGAAACAGTCAATTAAACCTGGTTTCCATCAATATCTTAGAGGACAACGCAAGTTAGGTCTGGGATATGTCTGGGATTTGCCCTCATCAGGCTCATACTTTCGCATTCTTCACATACTTGTTGAACGGATCCTGGGTTTTTACTGGTTTGGATCACGTAGTAATGTGGGACCACACTGAAACAGTCGATTGAACCAGGTTTCGATCAATATTTTTGAGGATAACGCATGTTAGGTCTGGGATAGGCCTGGGATTTTCACTCATCAGACTCATACTTTCGCATTCTTCACACACTTGTTGAACGGATCCTGGGTTTTTTCTGGTTTGGATCACGTAGTAATGTGGGATCACACTGAAACAGTCAATTAAACCTGGTTTCGATCAATATTTTAAAGAATAATTCATGTTAGGTCTAGGTTAGGTCTGGGATTTGCTCTCATGAGGCTCATTCTTTCGCATATTTCTCATACTTGATGGCTAGAACCTGGGCTTTTTCTGGATTGCATCACGTAGTAATGAAGTACAACACTGAAACAGTCAATTAAACCTGGTTTCCATCAATATCTTAGAGGACAACGCAAGTCAGGTCTGGGATATGTCTGGGATTTGCCCTCATCAGGCTCATACTTTCGCGTTTTTCACATACTTGTTGAACAGATCCTGGGTTTTTTCAGGTTTGGATCACGTTGTAGTGTGGTACCACACTGAAACGGTAAATTAAACCTGGTTTCGATCAATATTTTAGAGGATAACGCAAGTTAGGTCTGGGATAGGTCTGGGATTTGCCCTCATCAGGCTCATACTTTCGCATTCTTCACATACTTGTTGAACTGATCCTGGGTTTTTTCTGGTTTGGATCACGTAGTAATGTGGTACCACACTGAAACAGTCGATAAAACCTGGTTTCGATCATTATTTTAGAGGATAACGCATGTTAGGTCTAGGTAAGGCCTAGGATTTTCACTGATCAGACTCATACTTTCGCATTCTTCACATACTTGTTGAACGGATCCTGGGTTTTTTCTGGTTTGGAATACGTAGGAATGTGGTACCACACTGAAACGGTCAATTAAACCTGGTTTCGATCAATATTTTAGAGGATAACGCAAGTTAGGTCTGGGATAGGTCTTGGACTTGCCCTCACCAGGCTCATACTTTCGCGTTTTTCACATACTTGTTGAACAGATCCTGGGTTTTTTCTTGTTTGGATCACGTAGTAGTGTGGTACCACACTGAGACAGTCCATTAGACCTGTTTTGGATCAATATTTTAGAGAATAACGCATGTTAGGTCTAGGTTAGGTCTGGGATTTGCCCTCATCAGACTCATACTTTCGCATTCTTCACATACTTGTTGAACAGATCCTGGGTTTTTTCTGGTTTGGATCACGAAGTAGTGTGGTACCACACTGAAACAGTCCATTAAATCTTGTTTCGCTCAATATTTTAGAGGATAACGCATGTTAGGTCTAGGTCAGGTCTGGGATTTGCCCTCATCAGGATCATACTTTCGCATATTTCTCATACTTCATGGCTAGATCCTGGGCTATTTCTGGATTGCATCACGTAGTAATGTAGTACCACACTGAAACAGTCAACGAAACCTGGTTTCCATCAATATTTTAGAGGACAACGCAAGTTAGGTCCAGGTAAGGCCTGAGATTTTCACTGATCAAACTCATACTTTCGCATCCTTCACATACTTGTTGAACAGATCCTGGTTTTTTTCTGGTTTGGATCACGAAGTAGTGTGGTACCACACTGAAACAGTCCATTAAACCTGGTTTCGCTCAAATTTTTAGAGGATAACGCATGTTAGGTCTAGATTAGGTCTGGGATTTGCTCTCATCAGGCTCATTCTTTCGCATATTTCTCATACTTGATGGCTATATCCTGGGCTTTTTCTGGATTGCATCACGTAGTAACGTAGTACCACACTGAAACAGTCAATGAAACCTGGTTTCCATCAATATTTTAGAGGACAACGCAGGTTAGGTCTAGGTAAGGCCTGAGATTTTCACTGATCAGACTCATACTTTCGCCTTCTTCACATACTTGTTGAACGGATCCTGGGTTTTTTCTGGTTTGGAACACGTAGTAATGTGGTTCCACACTGAAACAGTCGATTAAACCAGGTCTGGATAAATATTTTAGAGGATAACGCAAGTTAGGTCTGGGATAGGTCTGGGATTTGCCCTCATCAGGCTCATATTTTCGTGTTTTTCACATACTTGTTGAACAGATCCTGGGTTTTTTCTGGTTTGAATCCCGTAGTAGTGTGGTACCACAATAAAACAGTCAATTAAACCTGGTTTCGATCAATATTTTAGAGGATATCGCAAGTTAGGTCTGGGATAGGTCTGGGATTTGCCCTCATCAGACTCATACTTTCGCACACTTGACATACTCGTTGATCAGATCCTGGGTTTTTTTCTGGTTTGGATCACGTACTAATGTGGTATCACACTGAAACATTCAATGAAACCAGGTCTGGATAAATATTTTAGAGGATAACGCAAGTTAGGTCTGGGATTGGTCTGGGATTAGCCCTCATCAGACTCATACTTTCGCTTTCTTCACATACTCGTTGAACAGATCCTGTGTTATTTTCTGGTTTGGATCACATAGTAATGTGGAACCACACTGAAACAGTCGATTAAACCAGGTTTCGAACAATATTTTTGTGGATAACGCATGTTAGGTCTAGGTTAGGTCTGGGATTTTCACTCATCAGACTCATACTTTCGCATTCTTCACATAATTGTTGAACGGATCCTGGGTTTTTTCTGCATTGTATCACGTAGTAATGTGGTACCACGCTGAAACAGTCAATTAAACCTGGCTTCGATCAATATTTTAGAGGATAACGCAAGTTAGGTCTGGGATAGGTCTAGGATTTGCCCTCATCAGACTCTTACTATCGCATATTTCTCATACTTCATGGCTAGATCCTGGGCTATGTCTGGATTGGATCACGTAGTAATGTGGTACCACACTGAAACATTCAATGAAACCTGGTCTGGATAAATATTTTAGAGGATAACGCATCTTAGGTCTGGGTTAGGTCTAAGATTTGCCCTCATCAGGCTCACAGTTTCGCGTTTTTCACATACTTGTTGAACAGATCCTGGGTTTTTTCTGGTTTGGATCACGTAGTAATGTGGTACCACACTAGAACAGTCAATTAAACCTGGTTTCGATCAATATTTTGGAGGATAACGCAAGTTAGGTCTGGGATACGTCTGGGATTTGCTCTCATCAGGCTCATTCTTTCGCATATTTCTCATACTTGATGGCTAGATCCTGAGCTTTTTCTGGATTGCATCACGTAGTAATGAAGTACAACACTGAAACAGTCAATTAAACCTGGTTTCCATCAATATTTTAGAGGACAACGCAAGTTAGGTCTGGGATAGGTCTGGGATTTGCCCTCATCAGGCTCATACTGTCGCGTTTTTCACATACTTGTTGAACAGATCCTGGGTTTTTTCTGGTTTGGATCCCGTAGTAGTGTGGTACCACACTGAAACAGTCCATTAAACCTGGTTTCGCTCAATATTTTAGAGGATAACGCATGTTAGGTCTAGGTCAGGCCTGGTTTTTTCACTCATCAGACTCATACTTTCGCATTCTTCACATACTTGTTGAACGGATCCTGGGTTTTTTCTGGTTTGGATCAGGTAGTTATGTGGGTCCACACTGAAACAATCAACTAAACCTGGTCTTGATAAATATTTTAGCGGATAACGCATGTTAGGTCTGGGATAGGTCTGGGATTTGCCCTCATCAGACTCATACTTTCGCACACTTCACATACTCGTTGAACAGATCCTGGGTTATTTTCTGGTTTGGATCACATAGTAATGTGGTACCACACTGAAACAGTCGATTAAACCAGGTTTCGATCAATATTTTTGAGGATAACGCAAGTTAGGTCTGGGATAGGTCTGGGATTTGCCCTCATCAGACTCATACCTACGCACACTTCACATACTCGTTGAACAGATCCTGGGTTATTTTCTGGTTTGGATCACATAGTAATGTGGTTCCACACTGAAACAGTCGGTTAAACCTGGTTTCGATCAATATTTTAGAGGATAACGCAAGTTAGGTCTGGGATAGGTCTGGGCTTTGCTCTCATCGGACTCATACCTACGCACACTTCACATACTCGTTGAACAGATCCTGGGTTATTTTCTGGTTTGGATCACATAGTAATGTGGTACCAAACTGAAACAGTCGATTAAACCAGGTTTCGATCAATATTTTTGAGGATAACGCATGTTAGGTCTAGGTTAGGCCTGGGATTTTCACTCATCAGACTCATACATTCGCATTCCTCACATACTTGTTGAACGGATCCTGGGTTTTTTCTGGTTTGTATCACGTAGTAATGTGGTACCACACTGAAACAGTCCATTAAACCTGGTTTGGATCAATATTTTAGAGGATAACGCATGTTAGGTCTAGGTTAGCCCTGGGATTTTCACTCATCAGACTCATACTTTCGCATTCTTCTTATACTTGTTGAACTGATCCTGGGTTTTTTCTGGTTTGGATCACGTTGTAATGTGGTACCACACTGAAATAGTCGATTAAACCAGGTTTCGATCAATATTTTTGAGGATAACGCATGTTAGGTCTAGGTTAGGCCTGGGATTTTCACTCATCAGACTCATACTTTCGCATTCTTCACATACTTGATGAACGGATTCTGGGTTTTTTCTGGTTTGGATCACGTAGTAATGTGGTACCACACTGAAACAGACGATTAAACCTGGTTTCGATCAATATTTTAGAGGATAACGCAAGTTAAGTCTGGGATTGGTCTGGGATTTGACCTCATCAGACTCATACTTTCGCACACTTCACATACTCGTTGAACAGATCCTGGGTTATTTTCTGGTTTGGATCACATAGTAATGTGGTACCACACTGAAACAGTCGATTAAACCTGGTTTCGATCAATATTTTTGAGGATAACGCATGTTAGGTCTAGGTTAGGCCTGGGATTTTCACTCATCAGACTCATACCTACGCACACTTCACATACTCGTTGAACAGATCCTGGGTTATTTTCTGGTTTGGATCACGTAGTAATGTGGTACCACACTGAAACATTCAATTAAACCTGGTTTCGATCAATATTTTAGAGGATAACGCAAGTTAGGTCTGGGATATGTCCGGGATTTGCCCTCATCAGGCTCATACTTTCGCGTTTTTCAGATACTTGTTGAACAGATCCTGGGGTTTTTCTGGTTTGGGTCACGTAGTAGTGTGATACTACACTGAAACAGTCGACTAAACCAGGTTTCGATCAATATTTTTGAGGATAACGCATGTTAGGTCTAGGTTAGGCCTGGGATTTTCACTCATCAGACTCATACTTTCGCATTCTTCACATACTTGTTGAACGGATCCTGGGTTTTTTCTGGTTTGGATCACGTAGTAATGTGGTTCCACACTGAAACAGTCGGTTAAACCTGGTTTCGATCAATATTTTAGAGGATAACGCAAGTTAGGTCTGGGATAGGTCTGGGATTTGCCCTGATCAGACTCATACCTACGCACACTTCACATACTCGTTGAACAGATCCTGGGTTATTTTCTGGTTTGGATCACATAGTAATGTGGTACCAAACTGAAACAGTCGATTAAACCAGGTTTCGATCAATATTTTAGAGGATAACGCATGTTAGGTCTAGGTTAGCCCTGGGATTTTCACTCATCTGACACATACTTTCGCATTCTTCTTATACTTGTTGAACTGATCCTGGGTTTTTTCTGGTTTGGATCACGTAGTAATGTGGTACCACACTGAAACAGTCGATTAAACCTGGTTTCAATCAATATTTTAGAGGATAACGCATGTTAGGTCTAGGTTAGGCCTGGGATTTTCACTCATCAGACTGATACATTCGCATTCCTCACATACTTGTTGAACGGATCCTGGGTTTTTTTCTGGTTTGGATCACGTAGTAATATGGTTCCACACTGAAACAGTCGGTTAAACCTGGTTTCGATCAATATTTTAGAGGATAACGCAAGTTAGGTCTGGGATAGGTCTGGGATTTGCCCTGATCAGACTCATACCTACGCACACTTCACATACTCGTTGAACAGATCCTGGGTTATTTTCTGGTTTGGATCACATAGTAATGTGGTACCAAACTGAAACAGTCGATTAAACCAGGTTTCGATTCATATTTTAGAGGATAACGCATGTTAGGTCTAGGTTAGCCCTGGGATTTTCACTCATCAGACTCATTCTTTCGCATATTTCTCATACTTGATGGCTAGATCCTGGGCTGTTTCTGGATTGTATGACGTAGTAATGTGGTACCACGCTGAAACAGCGAATTAAACCTGGTTTCGATCAATATTTTAGTGGATAACGCAAGTTAGGTCTAGGTTAGGCCTGGGATTTGCCCTCATCAGGGTCATACTTTCGCAGTTTTAACATACATGTTGACCTGATCGAGGGTTTTTTCTGCTTTGGATCACGTAGTAAAGTGGTACCACACTGAAACATTCAATTAAACCTGGTCTTGATAAATATTTTAGAGGGTAACGCATGTTAGGTTTGGGTTAGGTCTAGGATTTGCCCTCATCAGGCTCACAGTTTCGCGTTTTTCACATACTTGTCGAACAGATCCCGGGTTTTTTGTGGTTTGGATCACGTAGTAATGTGGTACCACACTGAAACAGTCGATTAAACCTGGTTTCGATCAATATTTCTGAGGATAACGCATGTTAGGTCTAGGTTAGGCCTGGAATTTTCACTCATCAGACTCATACTTTCGCATTCTTCACATACTTGTAGAACGGATCCTGGGTTTTTTCTGGTTTGGATCACGTAGTAATGTGGGGCCACACTGAAACAGTCAATTAAACCTGGTCTTGATAATTATTTTAGAGGATAACGCATGTTAGGTCTGGGTCAGGTCTAGAATTTGCCCTCATCATGCTCATACTTTCGCATCTTTCTCATACATCATGGCTAGATCCTGGGCTATTTCTGGATTGTATCACGTAGTAATGTGGTACCACGCTGAAACAGTCGATTAAACCTGGTTCCGATCAATATTTTAGAGGATAACGCAAGTTAAGTCTGGGATTGGTCTGGGATTTGACCTTATCAGACTCATACTTTCGCACCCTTCACATACTTGCTGTACGGATCCTGGGTTTTTTCGGGTTTGGATCACGTAGTAATGTGGGTCCACACTGAAACAATCAATTAAACCTGGTCTTGATAAATATTTTAGAGGATAACGCATGTTAGGTCTGGGATAGGTATGGGATTTGCCCTCATCAGACTCATACTTTCGCACACTTCACATACTCGTTGAACAGATCCTGGGTTATTTTCTGGTTTGGATCACATAGTAATGTGGTACCACACTGAAACAGTCGTTTAAACCAGGTTTCGATCAATATTTTTGAGGATAACGCATGTTAGGTCTGGGATAGGTATGGGATTTGCCCTCATCAGACTCATACTTTCGCACACTTCACATACTCGATGAACAGATCCTGGGTTATTTTCTGGTTTGGATCACATAGTAATGTGGTACCACACTGAAACAGTCGTTTAAACCAGGTTTCGATCAATATTTTTGAGGATAACGCATGTTAGGTCTGGGATAGGTATGGGATTTGCCCTCATCAGACTCATACTTTCGCACACTTCACATACTCGTTGAACAGATCCTGGGTTATTTTCTGGTTTGGATCACATAGTAATGTGGTACCACACTGAAACAGTCGTTTAAACCAGGTTTCGATCAATATTTTTGAGGATAACGCATGTTAGGTCTAGGTTAGGCCTGGAATTTTCACTCATCAGACTCATACTTTCGCATTCTTCACATACTTGTCGAACAGATCCCGGGTTTTTTGTGGTTTGGATCACGTAGTAATGTGGTACCACACTGAAACAGTCGATTAAACCTGGTTTCGATCAATATTTCTGAGGATAACGCATGTTAGGTCTAGGTTAGGCCTGGAATTTTCACTCATCAGACTCATACTTTCGCATTCTTCACATACCTGTAGAACGGATCCTGGGATTTTTCTGGTAGGGATCACGTAGTAATGTGGTACCATACTGAAACATTCAGTTAAACCTGGTCTTGATAAATATTTTTGAGGATAACGCATGTTAGGTCTGGGTTAGGTCTAGGATTTGCCCTCATCAGGCTCATACTTTCGCATATTTCTTATACTTCATGGATAGATCCTGGGCTATTTTCTGGTTTGGATCACATAGTAATGTGATACCACAATGAAACAGTCGATTAAACCAGGTTTCGATCAATATTTTTGAGGATAACGCATGTTAGGTCTAGGTTAGGCCAGGGATTTTCACTCATCAGACTCATTCTTTCGCATACTTCACATACTTGTTGAACGGATCCTGGGTTTTTTCTGGTTTGGATCACGTAGTAATGTGGGACCACACTGAAACAATCAATTAAACCTGGTCTTGATAAATATTTTAGAGGATAACGCATGTTAGGTCTGGGTTAGGTCTAGGATCTGCCCTCATCAGGCTCATACTTTCGCATATTTCTCATACTTCATGGCTAGATCCGGGGCTTTTTCTGGATTGCAACACGTAGTAATGAAGTACAACACTGAAACAGTCAATTAAACCTGGTTTCGATAAATATTTTAGAGAATAATTCATGTTAGGCCTAGGTTAGGCCTGGGATTTGCCCTCATCAGGGTCATACTTTCGCAGTTCTAACATACGTGTTGACCTGATCGAGGGTTTTTTCGGCTTTGGATCAAGTAGTAAAGTGGTACCACACTGAAACAGTACACTAAACCTGGTTTGGATCAATATTTTAGAGGATAATGCATGTTAGGTCTAGGTTAGCCCTGAGATTTTCACTCATCAGACTCATACTTTCGCATTCTTCAGATACTTGTTGAACGGATCCTGGGTTTTTTCTGGTATGGTTCACGTAGTAATGTGGTACCACACTGAAACAATCAATTAAACCAGGTCTTGATAAATATTTTAGATGATAACGGATGTTAGGTCTGGGTTAGGTCTAGGATTTGCCCTCATCAGGCTCATACTTTCGCATATTTCTCATACTTCATGGCTGGATCCTGGGCTATTTCTGGATTGGATCACATAGTAATGTGGTACCACACTGAAACAGTCAATTAAACCTGGTTTTGATCAATATTTTAGAGAATAATTCATGTTAGGTCTAGGTTCGGTCAGGGATTTGCTCTCATAAGGGTCATACTGTCGCAGTTTTAACTTACTTGTTGAACGGATCCTGGGTTTTTTCTGGTTTGGTTCACGTAGTAATGTGGTACCACACTGAAACATTCAATTAAACCTGGTCTTGATAAATATTTGAGAGGATAACGCATGTTAGGTTTGGGTTAAGTCCTGGATTTGCCCTCATCAGTCTCATACTTTCGCATATTTCTCATACTTCATGGCTAGATCCTGGGCTGTTTCTGGATTGTATCACGTAGTAATCTGGTACCACGCTGAAACAGTCAATTAAACCTGGTTTCGATCAATATTTTGCAGGATAACGCAAGTTAGGTCTGGCATAGGTCTGGGATTCGCCCTCATCAGACTCATACTTTCGCATTTTCACATACTTGTTGAACTGATCCTGGGCTTTTTCTGGTTTGGATCACGTAGTAATGTGGGACCACACTGAAACAATCAATTAAACCTGGTCTTGATAAATATTTTAGAGGATAACGCATGTTAGGTCTGGGATAGGTCTGGGATTTGCCCTCATCAGACTCATACTTTCGCACACTTCACATACTCGTTGAACAGATCCTGGGTTATTTTCTGGTTTGGATCACGTAGTAGTGTGGTACCACACTGAAACAGTCAATTAAACCAGGTTTCGATCAATATTTTAGAGAATAATTCATGTTAGGTCTAGGTTAGGTCTGGGATTTGCTCCCATCAGGCTCATTCTTTCGCATATTTGTCATACTTGATGGCTAGATCCTGGGCTTTTTCTGGATTGAATCACGTAGTAATGAAGTACAACACTGAAACAGTCAATTAAACCTGGTTTCGATCAATATTTTAGAGAATAAGTCATGTTAGGTCTAGGTTAGGTCTGGGATTTGCTCTCATCAGGCTCATTCTTTCGCATATTTCTCATACTTGACGGCTAGATCCTGGGCTTTCTCTGGATTGCATCACGTAGTGATGAAGTACAACACTGAAACAATCAATTAAACCTGGTTTCCATCAATATTTTAGTGGACAGCGCATGTTAGGTCCAGGTTAGGCCTGGGATTTGCTCTCATCAGGGTCATACTTTCGCAGTTTTAACATACATGTTGACCTGATCGAGAGTTTTTTCTGCTTTGGATCACGTAGTAGAGTGGTACCACACTGAAACAGTCCATTTAACCTGGTTTGGATCAATATTTTAGAGGATAACGCATGTTAGGTCTAGGTTAGCCCTGGGATTTTCACACATCAGACTCATACTTTCGCATTCTTCACATATTTGTTGAACGGATCTTGGGTTTTTTCTGGTGTGGATCACGTAGTAATGTGGTACCACACTGAAACAATCAATTAAACCTGATCTTGATAAATATTTTGGAGGATAACGCATGTTAGGTCTGGGATAGGTCGGGGATTTGCCCTCATCGGCCTCATACTTTCGCACACTTCACATACTCCTTGAACAGATCCTGGTTTTTTTCTGGTTTGGATCACGTAGTAATGTGGAACCACACTGAAACAATCAATTAAACCTGGACTTGATAAATATTTTAGAGGTTAACGCATGTTAGGTCTGGGTAAGGTCTAGGATTTGCCCTCGTCAGGCTCATATTTTCGCATATTTCTCATACTTCATGGCTAGATCCTGGGCTATTTCTGGGTTAGATCACGTAGTAATGTGGTACCACTCTGAAACAGTCAATTAAACTTGGTTTCCATCAAGATCTTAAAGGACAACGCAAGTTAGGTCTGGGATAGGTCTCGGATTTGCCCTCATCAGGCTCATACTTTCACGTTTTTCACATACCTGTTGAACGGATCCTGGGTTTTTTCTGGTTTGGATCACGTAGTAGTATGGTACCACACTGAAACAGTCCATTGAACCTGGTTTGGATCAATATTTTAGAGGATAACGCAAATTAAGTCTGGGATTGGTCTGGGATTTGACCTCATCAGACTCACACTTTCGCACACTTCACATACTCGTTGAACAGATCCTGGGTATTTTCTGGTTTGGATCACGTAGTGATGTGGTACCACACTGAAACAGTCGATTAAACCTGGTTGCGATCAATATTTTAGAGGATAACGCATGTTAGGTCTAGGTTAGCCCTGGGATTTTCACTCATCACACTCATACTTTCGCATATTTCTCATACTTCATGGCTAGATCCTGGGCTGTTTCTGGATTATATCACGTAGTAATTTGGTACCACGCTGAAACAGTCAATTAAACCAGGTTTCGATCAATATTTTTGAGGATAACGCATGTTAGGTCTTGGTTATGTTTGGGATTTTCACTCATCAGACTCATACTTTCGCATTCTTCACATACTTGTTGAACGGATCATGGGTTTTTTCTGGTTTGGATCACGTAGTAATGTGGGACCACACTGAAACAATCAATTAAACCTGGTCTTGATAAATATTTCAGAGGATAACGCATGTTAGGTCTGGGATAGGTCTAGGATTTGCCCTCATCAGGCTCATACTTTCGCATATTTCTCATACTTCATGGCTAGATCCTGGGCTATTTCTGGATTGGATCACGTAGTAATGTGGTACCACACTGAAACAGTTAACTAAACCTGGTCTTGATAAATATTTTAGAGGATAACGCATGTTAGGTCTGGGTAAGGTCTAGGATTTGCCCTCGTCAGGCTCATACTTTCGCATATTTCTCATACTTCATGGCTAGATCCTGGGCTATTTCTGGATTAGATCACGTAGTAATGTGGTACCACACTGAAACAGTCAATTAAACTTGGTTTCCATCAATATCTTAAAGGACAACGCAAGTTAGGTCTGGGATAGGTCTTGGATTTGCCCTCATCAGGCTCATACTTTCACGTTTTTCACATACTTTTTGAACAGATCCGGGGTTTTTTCTGGTTTGGATCACGTAGTAGTATGGTACCACACTGAAACAGTCCATTGAACCTGGTTTGGATCAATATTTTAGAGGATAACGCATGTTAGGTCTAGGTTAGGTCTGGGATTTGCCCTCATCAGGCTCATACTTTCGCATATCTCTCATACTTCATGGCTAGATCCTGGGCTGTTTCTGGATTATATCACATAGTAATGTGGCACCACGCTGAAACAGTCGATTAAACCTGGTTTCGATCAATATTCTTGAGGATAACGCATGTTAGGTCTGGGATAGGTCGGGGATTTGCCCTCATCAGCCTCATACTTTCGCACACTTCACATACTCGTTGAACAGATCCTGGGTTTTTTCTGGTTTCGATCACGTAGTAATGTGGAACCACACTGAAACAATCAATTAAACCTGGTCTTGATAAATATTTTAGAGGATAACGCATGTTAGGTCTGTGTAAGGTCAAGGATTTGCCCTCGTCAGGCTCATACTTTCACGTTTTTCACATACTTTTTGAACAGATCCGGGGTTTTTTCTGGTTTGGATCACGTAGTAGTATGGTACCACACTGAAACAGTCCATTGAACCTGGTTTGGATCAATATTTTAGAGGATAACGCATGTTAGGTCTAGGTTAGGTCTGGGATTTGCCCTCATCAGGCTCATACTTTCGCATATCTCTCATACTTCATGGCTAGATCCTGGGCTATTTCTGGATTAGATCACAAAGTAATGTGGTACCACACTGAAACAGTCAATTAAACTTGGTTTCCATCAATATCTTAAAGGAAAACGCAAGTTAGGTCTGGGATAGGTCTTGGATTTGCCCTCATCAGGCTCATACTTTCGCGTTTTTCACATACTTTTTGAACAGATCCTGGGTATTTTCTGGTTTGGATCACGTAGTAGTATGGTACCACACTGAAACAGTCCATTGAACCTGGTTTGGATCAATATTTTAGAGGATAACGCATGTTAGGTCTAGGTTAGGTCTGGGATTTTCACTCATCAGACTCATACTTTCGCATTCTTCACATACTTGTTGAACGGATCCTGGGTTTTTTCTGGTTTGGATCACGTAGTAATGTGGTACCACACTGAAACAGTCGATTAAACCTGGTTTCGTTCAATATTTTAGAGGATAACGCAAGTTAAGTCTGGGATTGGTCTGGGATTTGACCTCATCAGACTCACACTTTCGCACACTTCACATACTCGTTGAACAGATCCTGGGTATTTTCTGGTTTGGATCAGGTAGTGATGTGGTACCACACTGGAACAGTCGATTAAACCAGGTTTCGATCAATATTTTAGAGGATAACGCATGTTAGGTCTAGGTTAGGCCTGGGATTTTCACTCGTCAGGCTCATACTTTCGCTTTCTTCACATACTTGTTGAACGGATCCTGGGTTTTTTCTGGTTTGGATCACGTAGTAATGTGGGACCACACTGAAACAGTCAATCAAACCTGGTTTCGATCAATATTTTAGAGAATAATTCATGTTAGGTCTAGGTTAGGTCTGGGATTTGCTCTCATCAGGCTCATTCTTTCGCATATTTCTCATACTTGATGGCTAGATCCTGGGCTTTTTCTGGATTGCATCACGTAGTAATGAAGTACAACACTGAAACAGTCAATTAAACCTAGTTTCCATCAATATCTTAGAGGACAACGCAAGTTAGGTCTGGGGTAGGTCTGGGATTTGCCCTCATCAGGCTCATACTTTCGCGTTTTTCACATACTTGTTGAACAGATCCTGGGTTTTTTCTGGTTTGTATCACGTAGTAGTGTGGTACCACACTGAAAGAGTCCATTAAACCTGGTTTGGATCAATAATTTAGAGTATAACGCATGTTAGATCTAGGTTAGCCCTGGGATTTTCACGCATCAGACTCATACTTTCGCATTCCTCACATACTTGTTGGACTGATCCTGGGTTTTTTCTGGTTTGGATCACGTAGTAATGTGGTGCCACACTGAAACAGTCGATTAAACCTTGTTTCAATCAATATTTTAGAGGATAACGCAAGTTAGGTCTGGGATAGGTCTGGGATTTGACCCCATCAGACTCATACTTTCGCACACTTCACATACTCGTTGAACAGATCCTGGGTTATTTTCTGGTTTGGATCACATAGTAATGTGGTACCACACTGAAACAGTCGATTAAACCAGGTTTCGATCAATATTTTAGAGAATAATTCATGTGATGTCTAGGTTAGGTCTGGGATTTGCTCTCATCAGGCTCATTCTTTCGCATGTTTCTCATACATGTTGAACAGATCCTGGGTTTTTTCTGGTTTGGATCACGTAGTAGTGTGGGACCACACTGAAACAATCAATTAAACCTGATCTTGATAAATATTTTAGAGGATAACGCATGTTAGGTCTGGGATAGTTCTGGGATTTGCCCTCATCAGACTCATACTTTCGCACAGTTCAGATACTCGTTGAACAGATCCTGGGTTATTTTCTGGTTTGGATCACATAGTAATGTGGTACCACACTGAAACAGTCGATTAAACCTGGTTGCGATCAATATTTTAGAGGATAACGCATGTTAGGTCTAGGTTAGCCCTGGGATTTGCCCTCATCAGGCTCATACTTTCGCATATTTCTCATACTTCATGGCTAGATCCCGGGCTATTTCTGGATTGGATCACGTAGTAATGTGGTACCACACTGAAACAGTCAACTAAACCTGGTCTTGATAAATATTTTAGAGGATAACGCATGTTAGGTCTGGGTAAGGTCTAGGATTTGCCCTCGTCAGCCTCATACTTTCGCATATTTCTCATACTTCATGGCTAGTTCCTGGGCTATTTCTGGATTAGATCACGAAGTAATGTGGTACCACACTGAAACAGTCAATTAAACTTGGTTTCCATCAATATCTTAAAGGAAAACGCAAGTTAGGTCTGGGATAGGTCTTGGATTTGCCCTCATCAGGCTCATACTTTCGCGTTTTTCACATACTTTTTGAACAGATCCTGGGTTTTTTCTGGTTTGGATCACGTAGTAGTATGGTACCACACTGAAACAGTCCATTGAACCTGGTTTGGATCAATATTTTAGAGGATAACACATGTTAGGTCTAGGTTAGGTCTGGGATTTTCACTCATCAGACTCACACTTTCGCACACTTCACATACTCGTTGATCAGATCCTGGGTATTTTCTGGTTTGGATCACTTAGTAATGTGGGACCACACTGAAACAATCAATTAAACCTGGTTTCGATCAATATTTTTGAGGATAACGCATGTTAGGTCTTGGTTAGGTTTGGGATTTTCACTCATCAGACTCATACTTTCGCATTCTTCACATACTTGTTGAACGGATCATGGGTTTTTTCTGGTTTGGATCACGTAGTAATGTGGGACCACACTGAAACAATCAATTAAACCTGGTCTTGATAAATATTTTAGAGGATAACGCATGTTAGGCCTGGGATAGGTCTAGGATTTGCCCTCATCAGGCTCATACTTTCGCATATTTCTCATACTTCATGGCTAGATCCCGGGCTATTTCTGGATTGGATCACGTAGTAATGTGGTACCACACTGAAACAGTCAACTAAACCTGGTCTTGATAAATATTTTAGAGGATAACGCATGTTAGGTCTGGGTAAGGTCTAGGATTTGCCCTCGTCAGCCTCATTCTTTCGCATATTTCTCATACTTGATGGCTAGATCCTGGGCTTTTTCTGGATTGCATCACGTAGTAATGTAGTACCACACTGAAACGGTCAATGAAACCTGGTTTTCATCAATATTTTACAGGACAACGCAAGTTAGGTGTAGGTAAGGCCTGAGATTTTCACTGATCAGACTCATACTTTCGCATTCTACACATACTTGTTGAACGGATCCTGGGGTTTTTCTGGTTTGGATCACGTAGTAATGTGGGACCACACTGAAACAGTCAATTAAACCTAGTTTCGATCAATATTTTAGAGAATAATTCATGTTAGGTCTAGGTTAGGTCTGGGATTTGCTCTCATCAGGCTCATACTTTCGCACACTTCACATACTCGTTTGACAGATCCTGGGTTATTTTCTGGTTTGGATCACGTAGTAACGTGGGACCACACTGAAACAGTCAATTAAACCTGGTTTCCATCAATATTTTAGAGGAAAACGCATGTTAGGTCTAGGTTAGGCCTGGGATTTGCCCTCATCAGGGTCATACTTCCGCAGTTTTAACATACATGTTGACCTGATCGAGGGTTTTTTCTGCTTTGGATCACGTAGTGAAGTGGTACCGCACTGAAGCAGACCATTAAACCTGGTCTTGATAAATATTTTAGAGGATAACGCATGTTAGGTCTGGGTAAGGTCTAGGATTTGCCCTCGTCAGCCTCATTCTTTCGCATATTTCTCATACTTGATGGCTAGATGCTGGGCTCTTTCTGGATTGCATCACGTAGTAATGAAGTACAACACTGAAACAGTCAATTAAACCTGGTTTCCATCATTATCTTAGAGGACAACGCAAGTTAGGTCTGGGATAGGTCTGGGATTTGCCCTCATCAGGCTCATACTTTCCGCGTTTTTCACATACTTGTTGAACAGATCCTGGGTTTTTTCTGGTTTGGATCACGTAGTAGTGTGGGACCACACTGAAACAATCAATTAAACCTGATCTTGATAAATATTTTAGAGGATAACGCATGTTAGGTCTGGGATAGTTCTGGGATTTGCCCTCATCAGACTCATACTTTCGCACAGTTCAGATACTCGTTGAACAGATCCTGGGTTATTTTCTGGTTTGGATCACATAGTAATGTGGTACCACACTGAAACAGTCGATTAAACCTGGTTGCGATCAATATTTTAGAGGATAACGCATGTTAGGTCTAGGTTAGCCCTGGGATTTTCACTCATCAGACTCATACTTTCGCATATTTCTCATACTTCATGGCTAGATCCTGGGCTGTTTCTGGATTGTATCACGTAGTAATGTGGTACCACACTGAAACAGTCAATTAAACCTGGTTTCCATCAATATTTTAGAGGAAAACGCATGTTAGGTCTAGGTTAGGCCTGGGATTTGCCCTCATCAGGGTCATACTTCCGCAGTTTTAACATACATGTTGACCTGATCGAGGGTTTTTTCTGCTTTGGATCACGTAGTGAAGTGGTACCGCACTGAAGCAGACCATTAAACCTGGTTTGGATCAATATTTTAGAGGATAACGCATGTTAGGTTTGGGTTAGGTCTAGGATTTGCACTCATCAGGCTCATACTTTCGCATATTTCTCATACTTCATGGCTAGATCCTGGGCTGTTTCAGGATTGTATCACGTAGTAATGTGGTACCACGCTGAAACAGTCAATTAAAACTGGTTTCGATCAATATTTTAGAGGATAACGCAAGTTTGGTCTGGGATTTGCCCTCATCAGGCTCATACTTTCGCGGTTTTCACATACTTGTTGAACTGGTCCTCGGTTTTTTCTGGTTTGGATCACGTAGCAATGTGGTACCACACTGAAACAATCAATTAAACCTGATCTTGATAGACATTTTAGAGGATAACGCATGTTAGGATTGGGTTAGGTCTAGGATTTGCCCTCATCAGGCTCATACTTTCGCATATTTCTCATACTTCATGGCTAGATCCTGGGCTGTTTCTGGATTGTATCACGTAGTAATGTGGTACCACGCTGAAACAGTCAATTAAAACTGGTTTCGATCAATATTTTAGAGGATAACGTAAGTTAGGTCTGGGATAGGTCTGGGATTCGCCCTGATCAGGCTCATACTTTCGCGTTTTTCACATACTTGTTGAACAGATCCTGGGTTTTTTCTGGTTTGGATCACGTAGTAATGTGGGACCACACTGAAACAGTCCATTAAACCTGGTTTGGATCAATATTTTAGAGGATAACGCAAGTTTGGTCTAGGTTAGGTCTGGGATTTTCACTCATAAGACTCATACTTTCGCATTCTTCACATACTTGTTGAACAGATCCTGGGTTTTTTATGGTTTGGTTCACGTAGTAATGTGGTACCACACTGAAACATTCAATTAAATCTAGTCTTGATAAATATTTTAGAGGATAACGCATGTTAGGTCTGGTTTAGGACTAGGATTTGCCCCCATCAGGCTCATACTTTCGCATATTTCTCATACTTCATGGCTGGATCCTGGGCTATTTCTGGTTTGGATCACGTAGTAATGTGGTACCACACTGAAACAGTCAATTAAACCTGGTTTTGATCAATATTTTAGAGAATAATTCATGTCAGGTCTAGGTTAGGTCTGGGATTTGCTCTCATCAGGCTCATTCTTTCGCATATTTCTCACACTTGATGGCTAGATCCCGGGCTTTTTCCGGTTTGCATCACGTAGTAATGTGGTACCACACTTAAACAGTCCATTAAACCTTGTTTGGATCAATATTTTAGAGGATAACGCATGTTAGGTCTGGGATAGGTCTGGGATTTGCCCTCATCAGACTCATACTTTCGCACACTTCACATACTCGTTGAACAGATCCTGGGTTATTTTCTGGTTTGGATCACATAGTAATGTGGTACCACACTGAAACAGTCGATTAAACCAGGTTGCGATCAATATTTTTGAGGATAACGCATGTTAGGTGTAGGTTTGGCCTGGGATTTTCACTCATCAGACTCATACTTTCGCATTCTTCACATACTTGTTGAACGGATCCTTGGTTTTTTCTGGTTTGGATTACGTACTAATGTGGGACCACACTGAAACAATCAAATAAACCTGGCCTTGATAAATATTTTAGAGGATAACGCATGTTAGGTCTGCGTTAGGTCTAGGATTTGCCCTCGTCAGGCTCATACTTTCGCATATTTCTCATACTTCATGGCTAGATCCTGGGTTATTTCTGGATTGGATCACGTAGTAATGTGGTACCACACTGAAACAGTCGATTAAACCAGGTTTCGATCAATATTTTTGAGGATAACGCAAGTTAGGTTTGGGATAGGTCTGGGATTTGCCCTCATCAGGCTCATTCTTTCGCATATTTCTCATACTTGATGGCTAGATCCTGGGCTTTTTCTGGATTGCATCACGTAGTAATGAAGTACAACACTGAAACAGTCAATTAAACCTGGTTTCCATCAATATTTTAGAGGACAACGCATGTTAGGTCTAGGTAAGGCCTGGGATTTGCCCTCATCAGGGTCATACTTTCGCAGTTTTAACATACATGTTGACCTGATCGAGGGTTCTTAATGCTTTGGATCACGTAGTAAAGTGGTACCACCCTGGAACAGTCCATTAAACCTGGTTTGGATCAATATTTTAGAGGATAACGCATGTTAGGTTTGGGTTAGGTCTAGGATTTGCCCTCATCAGGCTCATACATTCGCATATTTCTCATACTTCATGGCTAGATCCTGGGCTGTTTCTGGATTGTGTCACGTAGTAATGTGGTACCACGCTGAAACAGTCAATTAAACCTGGTTTCGATCAATATTTTAGAGGATAACGAAAGTTAGGTCTGGGATAGGTCTGGGATTCGCCCTCATCAGGCTCATACTTTCGCGTTTTTCACATACTTGTTGAACTGATCCTGGGTTTTTACTGGTTTGGATCACGTTGTAATGCCGTACCACACTGAAACATTCAATTAAACCTGGTTTTGATCAATATTTTAGAGAATAATTCATGTTAGATCTAGGTTAGGTCTGGTATTTGCTCTCATCAGGCTCATTCTTTCGCATATTTCTCATACTTGATGGCTAGATCCTGGGCTTTTTCTGGATTGCATCACGTAGTAATGAAGTACAACACTGAAACAGTCAATTCAACCTGGTATCGATCAATATTTCAGAGGACAACGCATGTTAGGTCTAGGTTAGGCCTGGGATTTGCCCTCATCAGGGTCATACTTTCGCAGTTTTAACATACATGTTCACGTGATCGAGTGTTTTTTCTGCTTTGGATCACGTAGTATAGTGGTACCACACTGAAACAGTCCATTAAACCTGGTTTGGATCAATATTTTGCAGGATAACGCATGTTAGGTCTAGGTTAGGTCTGGGATTTTCAGTCATCAGACTCATACTTTCGCATTCTTCACATACTTGTTGAACGGATCCTGGGTTTTTTCTGGTTTGGTTCACGTAGTAATGTGGTACCACACTGGAACATTCAATTAAACCTGGTCTTGATAAATATTTTAGAGGATAACGCATGTTAGGTTTGGGTTAGGTCTAGGATTTGCCCTCATCAGGCTCATACTTTCGCATATTTCTCATACTTCATGGCTAGATCCTGGGCTGTTTCTGGATTGTACCACGTAGTAATGTGGTACCACGCTGAAACAGTCAATTAAACCTGGTTTCGTTCAATATTTTAGAGGATAACGCAAGTTAGGTCTGGGATAGGCCTGGGATTTGCCCTCATGAGGCTCATTCTTTCGCATATTTCTCATACTTGTTGGCTAGATCCTGGGCTTTTTCTGGATTGCATCACGTAGTAATGAAGTACAACACTGAAACGGTCAATTAAACCTGGTTTCCATCAATATTTTAGAGGACAACGCATGTTAGGTCTAGGTAAGGCCTGGGATTTGCCCTCATCAGGGTCATACTTTCGCAGTTTTAACATACATGTTGACCTGATCGAGTGTTCTTAATGCTTTGGATCACGTAGTAAAGTGGTACCACACTGGAACAGTCCATTAAACCTGGTTTCGATCAATATTTTAGAGGATAACGCAAGTTAAGTCTGGGATAGGTCTGGGATTTGACCTCATCAGACTCATACTTTCGCACACTTCACATACTCGTTGAACAGATCCTGGGTTATTTTCTGGTTTGGATCACATAGTAATGTGGTACCACACTGAAACAGCAGATTAAACCAGGTTTCGATCAATATTTTTGAGGATAACGCATGTTAGGTCTAGGATAGGCCTGGGATTTTCAGTCATCAGACTCATACTTTCGCATTCTTCACATACTTGTTGACCTGATCGAGTGTTTTTTCTGCTTTGGATCTCGTAGTAAAGTGGTACCACTCTGAAACAGTCCATTAAACCTGGTTTGGATCAATATTTTAGAGAATAACGCATGTTAGGTCTAGGTTAGGTCTGGGATTTTCACTCATCAGACTCATACTTTCGCATTCTTCACATACTTGTTGAACGGATCCTGGGTTTTTACTGGTTTGGATCACGTAGTAATGTGGTACCACACTGAAACAGTCAATTAAACCTGGATTCGATCAATACTTTGGAGAGTAATTCATGTTAGGTCTAGGTTAGGTCTGGGATTTGCTCTCATCTGGCTCATTCTTTCGCATATTTCACATACTTGATGTCTAGATCCTGGGCTTTTTCTGGATTGCATCACGTAGTAATGAAGTACAACACTGAAACAGTCAATTAAACCTGGTTTCCATCAATATTTTACAGGACAACGCATGTTAGGTCTAGGTTAGGCCTGGGATTTGCCCTCATCAGGGTCATACTTTCGCAGTTTTAACATACATGTTGACCTGATCGAGGGTTTTTTCCGCTTTGGATCACGTAGTAAAGTGGTACCACACTGAAGCAGTCCATTAAACCCGGTTTGGATCAATATTTTAGAGGATAACGTATGTTAGGTTTGGGTTAGGTCTAGGATTTGCCCTCATCAGGCTCATACCTTCGCATATTTCTCATACTTCATGGCTAGATCCTGGGCTTTTTTTGAATTGCATCACGTAGTAATGAAGTACAACACTGAAACAGTCAATTAAACCTGGTTTCCATCAATATTTTAGAGGACAACGCATGTTAGGTCTAGCTTAGGCCTGGGATTTGCCCTCATCAGGGTCATACTTTCGCAGTTTTAACATACACGTTGACCTGATCGAGGGTTTTTTCTGCTATGGATCAGGTAGTAAAGTGGTACCACACTGAAACAGTCCACTAAACCTGGTTTGGATCAATATTTTAGAGGATAATGCATGTTAGGTCTAGGTTAGCCCTGAGATTTTCACTCATCAGACACATTCTTTCGCATTCTTCACATACCTGTTGAACGGATCCTGGGTTTTTTCTGGTTTGGATCACGTAGTAATGTGGGACCACACTGAAGCAATCAATTAAACCTGGTCTTGATAAATATTTTAGAGGATAACGCATGTTAGGTCTGGGTTAGGTCTAGGATTTGCCCTCATCAGCCTCATACTTTCGCATATTTCTTATACTTCATGGATAGATCCTGGGCTATTTTCTGGTTTGGATCACATAGTGATGTGGTACCACACTGAAACAGTTGATTAAACCAGGTTTCGATCAATATTCTTGAGGATAACGCATGTTAGGTCTAGGTAAGGCCTGGGATTTTCACTCATCAGACTCATTCTTTCGCATTCTTCACATACCTGTTGAACGGATCCTGGGTTTTTTCTGGTTTGGATCACGTAGTAATGTGGGACCACACTGAAACAATCAATTAAACCTGGTCTTGATAAATATTTTAGAGGATAACGCATATTAGGTCTGGGTTAGGTCTAGGATTTGCTCTCGTCAGGCTCATACTTTCGCATATTTCTCATACTTGATGGCTAGATCCTGGGCTTTTTCTGGATTCCATCACGTAGTAATAAAGTACAACACTGAAACAGTCAATTAAACCTGGTTTCCATCAATATCTTAGAGGACAACGCAAGTTAGGTCTGGGATAGGTCTGGGATTCGCCCTCATCAGGCTCATACTTTCGCACGCTTCACAGACTCGCTTAACAGATCCTGGGTTTCTTCTGGTTTGGTTCACGTAGTAATGTGGTACCACACTGAAACATTCAGTTAAACCTGGTCTTGATAAATATTTTTGAGGATAACGCATGTTAGGTCTGGGTTAGGTCTAGGATTTGCCCTCATCAGGCTCATACTTTCGCATATTTATTATACTTCATGGATACATCCTGGGCTATTTTCTGGTTTGGATCACATAGTAATGTGGTACCACACTGAAACAGTCGATTAAACCTGGTTTCGATCAACACTCTTGAGGATAACGCATGTTAGGTCTAGGTAAGGTCTGGGATTTTCAGTCATCAGACTCATACTTTCGCATTCATCACATACTTGTTGAACGGATCCTGGGTTTTTTCTGGTTTGGATCACGTAGTAATGTGGGACCACACAGAAACAATCAATTAAACCTGGTCTTGATAAATATTTTAGAGGATAACGCATGTCAGGTCTGGGATAGGTCTGGGATTTGACCTCATCAGGGTCATACTTTCGCAGTTTTAACATGCATGTTGACCTCATCGAGGGTTTTTTCTGCTTTGGATCACGTAGTAAAGTGGTACCACAACTAAAACAGTCAATTAAACCAGGTTTCGATCATTATTTTAGAGGATAACGCAAGTTAGGTCTGGGATAGGTCTGGGATTAGCCCTCATCAGACTCATACTTTCGCATTCTTCACATACTTGTTGAACGAATCCTGGGTTTTTTCCGGTTTGGGTCAAGTAGTAGTGTGGTACCACACTGAAACAGTCGATTAAACCTGGTTTCGATCAATATTTTTGAGGATAACGCATGTTAGGTCTAGGTTAGGCCGGGGATTTTCACTCAGCAGACTCATACTTTCGCATTCTTCACATACTTGTTGAACGGATCCTGGGTTTTTACTGGTTTGGATCACGTTGTAATGTGGTACCACACTGAATCATTCAATTAAACCTGGTTTTGATCAATATTTTAGAGAATAATTCATGTTAGGTCTAGGTTAGGTCTGGTGTTTGCTCTCATCAGGCTCATTCTTTCGCAGTTTTAACATACATGTTGACGTGATCGAGGGTTTTTTCTGCTTTGGATCACGTAGTAAAGTGGTACCACAACTAAAACAGTCAATTGAACCTGGTTTCGATCATTATTTTAGAGGATAACGCACGTTAGGTCTGGGTAAGACCTGGGATTTGCCCTCATCAGGGTCATACTTTCGCAGTTTTAACATGCATGTTGACCTCATCGAGGGTTTTTTCTGCTTTGGATCACGTAGTAAAGTGGTACCACAACTAAAACAGTCAATTGAACCTGGTTTCGATCATTATTTTAGAGGATAACGCAAGTTAGGTCTGGGATAGGTCTGGGATTAGCCCTCATCAGACTCATACTTTCGCATTCTTCACATACTTGTTGACCTGATCGAGTGTTTTTTCTGCTTTGGATCCCGTAGTAAAGTGGTACCACACTGAAACAGTCCATTAAACCTGGTTTGGATCAATATTTTAGAGAATAACGCATGTTAGGTCTAGGTTAGGTCTGGGATTGTCACTCATCAGACTGATACTTTCGCATTCTTCACATACTTGTTGAACGGATCCTGGGTTTTTACTGGTTTGGATCACGTAGTAATGTGGTACCACACTGAAACAGTCAATTAAACCTGGATTCGATCAATACTTTGGAGAGTAATTCATGTTAGGTCTAGGTTAGGTCTGGGATTTGCTCTCATCTGGCTCATTCTTTCGCATATTTCACATACTTGATGTCTAGATCCTGGCCTTTTTCTGGATTGCATCACGTAGTAATGAAGTACAACACTGAAACAGTCAATTAAACCTGGTTTCCATCAATATTTTACAGGACAACGCATGTTAGGTCTAGGTTAGGCCTGGGATTTGCCCTCATCAGGGTCATACTTTCGCAGTTTTAACATACATGTTGACCTGATCGAGGGTTTTTTCCGCTTTGGATCACGTAGTAAAGTGGTACCACACTGAAGCAGTCCATTAAACCCGGTTTGGTTCAATATTTTAGAGGATAACGTATGTTAGGTTTGGGTTAGGTCTAGGATTTGCCCTCATCAGGCTCATACCTTCGCATATTTCTCATACTTCATGGCTAGATCCTGGGCTTTTTTTGGATTGCATCACGTAGTAATGAAGTACAACACTGAAACAGTCAATTAAACCTGGTTTCCATCAATATTTTAGAGGACAACGCATGTTAGGTCTAGGTTAGGCCTGGGATTTGCCCTCATCAGGGTCATACTTTCGCAGTTTTAACATACACGTTGACCTGATCGAGGGTTTTTTCTGCTATGGATCAGGTAGTAAAGTGGTACCACACTGAAACAGTCCACTAAACCTGGTTTGGATCAATATTTTAGAGGATAATGCATGTTAGGTCTTGGTTAGCCCTGAGATTTTCACTCATCAGACACATTCTTTCGCATTCTTCACATACCTGTTGAACGGATCCTGGGTTTTTTCTGGTTTGGATCACGTAGTAGTGTGGGACCACACTGAAGCAATCAATTAAACCTGGTCTTGATAAATATTTTAGAGGATAACGCATGTTAGGTCTGGGTTAGGTCTAGGATTTGCCCTCATCAGCCTCATACTTTCGCATATTTCTTATACTTCATGGATAGATCCTGGGCTATTTTCTGGTTTGGATCACATAGTAATGTGGTACCACACTGAAACAGTTGATTAAACCATGTTTCGATCAATATTCTTGAGGATAACGCATGTTAGGTCTAGGTAAGGCCTGGGATTTTCACTCATCAGACTCATTCTTTCGCATTCTTCACATGCCTGTTGAACGGATCCTGGGTTTTTTCTGGTTTGGATCACGTAGTAATGTGGGACCACACTGAAACAATCAATTAAACCTGGTCTTGATAAATATTTTAGAGGATAACGCATATTTGGTCTGGGTTAGGTCTAGGATTTGCTCTCGTCAGGATCATACTTTCGCATATTTCTCATACTTGATGGCTAGATCCTGGGCTTTTTCTGGATTCCATCACGTAGTAATAAAGTACAACACTGAAACAGTCAATTAAACCTGGTTTCCATCAATATCTTAGAGGACAACGCAAGTTAGGTCTGGGATAGGTCTGGGATTCGCCCTCATCAGGCACATACTTTCGCACGCTTCACAGACTCGCTTAACAGATCCTGGGTTTCTTCTGGTTTGGTTCACGTAGTAATGTGGTACCACACTGAAACGTTCAGTTAAACCTGGTCTTGATAAATATTTTTGAGGATAACGCATGTTAGGTCTGGGTTAGGTCTAGGATTTGCCCTCATCAGGCTCATACTTTCGCATATTTATTATACTTCATGGATACATCCTGGGCTATTTTCTGGTTTGGATCACATAGTAATGTGGTACCACACTGAAACAGTCGATTAAACCTGGTTTCGATCAATACTCTTGAGGATAACGCATGTTAGGTCTAGGCAAGGCCTGGGATTTTCACTCATCAGACTCATTCTTTCGCATTCTTCACATACTTGTTGAACGGATCCTGGGTCTTTTCTGGTTTGGATCACGTAGTAATGTGGTACCACACTGAAACATTCAAATAAACCTGGTCTTGATAAATATTTTAGAGGATAACGCATGTTAGGTTTGGGTTAGGTCTAGGATTTGCCCACATCAGGCTCATACTTTCGCATATTTCTCATACTTCATGGCTAGATCCTGGGCTGTTTCTGGAATGTATCACGCAGTAATGTGGTACCACGCTGAAACAGTCAATTAAACCTTGTTTCGATCAATATTTTAGCGGATAACGCAAGTTAGGTCTGGGATATGTCTGGGATTCGCCCTCATCAGGCACATACTTTCGCACACTTCGCGTACTCGTTTAACAGATCCTGGGTTTTTTCTGGTTTGGTTCATATAGAAATGTGGTACCACACTGAAACATTCAATTAAACCTGGTCTTGATAAATATTTTAGAGGATAACGCATGTTAGGTTTGGGTTAGGTCTAGGATTTGCCCTCATCAGGCTCATACTTTCGCATATTTCTCATACTTCATGGCTAGATCCTGGGCTATTTCTGGATTGGATCACGTAGTAATGTGGTAACACACTGAAACATTCAATGAAACCTGGTCTGGATAAATATTTTAGAGGATAACGCATCCTAGGTCTGTGTTAGGTCTAAGATTTGCCCTCCTCAGTCTCACAGTTTCGCGTTTTTCGCATACTTGTTGAACAGATCCTGGGTTTTCTCTGGTTTGGATCACGAAGTAGTGAGGTACCACACTGAAACAGTCCATTAAACCTGGTTTCGCTCAATATCTTAGAAGATAACGCATGTTAGGTCTAGGTTAGGCCTGGGTTTTGCCCTCATCAGGGTCATACTTTCGCAGTTTTAACATGCATGTTGACCTGATCCAGGGTTTTCTCTGCTTTGGATCACGTAGTAAAGTGGTACCACACTAAAACAGTCAATTAAACCTGGTTTCGATCAATATTTTAGAGGATAACGCAAGTTAGGCCTGGGATAGGTATAGGATTTGCCCTCATCAGGCTCATTCTTTCGCATATTTCTCATACTTGGTGGCTAGATCCTGGGCATTTTCTGGATTGCATCACGTAGTATTGTGGTACCACACTGAAACAGTCGATTAAACCAGGTTTCGATCAATATTTTTGAGGATAACGCATGTTAGGTCTAGGTTAGGCCTGGGATTTTCACTCATCAGACTCATACTTTCGCATTCTTCACATACTTGTTGAACGGATCTTGGGTTTTTTCTGGTGTGGATCGCGTAGTAAAGTGGTACCACACTAAAACAGTCAATTAAACCTGGTTTCGATCAATATTTTAGAGAATAATTCATGTTAGGCCTGGGTTAGGTCTGGGATTTGCTCTCATCAGGCTCATTCTTTCGCATATTTCTCATACTTGATGGCTAGATCCTGGGCTTTTTCTGGATTGCATCACGTAGTAATGAAGTACAACACTGAAACAGTCAATTAAACCTGGTTTCGATAAATATTGTAGAGAATAATTCATGTTAGGTCTAGGTTAGGCGTGGGATTTGCCCTCATCAGGGTCATACTTTCGCAGTTCTAACATACATATTGACCTGATCGAGGGTTTTTCCTGCTTTGGATCACGTAGTAAAGTGGTACCACACTGAAACAGTCCACTAAACCTGGCTTGGATCAATATTTTAGAGGATAATGCATGTTAGGTCTGGGTTAGGTCTAGGATTTGCCCTCATCAGGATCATACTTTCGCATATTTCTTATACTTCATGGATAGATCCTGGGCTATTTTCTGGTTTGGATCACATAGTAATGTAGTACCACACTGAAACAGTCGATTAAAACAGGTTTCGATCAATATTCACGAGGATAACGCATGTTAGGTCTAGGTAAGGCCTGGGATTTTCACTCATCAGACTCATTCTTTCGCATTCTTCACATACCTGTTGAACGGATCCTGGGTTTTTTCTGGTTTGGATCACGTAGTAATGTGGGACTACACTGAAGCAATCAATTAAACCTGGTCTTGATAAATATTTTTGAGGATAACGCATGTTAGGTCTGGGTTAGGTCTATGATTTGCCCTCATCAGGCTCATACTTTCGCATATTTCTCATACTTCATGGCTGGATCCTGGGCTGTTACTGGTTTGGATCACGTAGTAATGTGGTACCACACTGAAACAGTCAATTAAACCTGGTTTCGATCAATATTTTAGAGAATAATTCATGTTAGGCCTGGGTTAGGTCTAGGATTTGCCCCCATCAGGCTCATTCTTTCGCATATTTCTCATACTTGATGGCTAGATCCTGGGCATTTTCTGGATTGCATCACGTAGTATTGTGGTACCACACTGAAACAGTCGATTAAACCAGGTTTCGATCAATATTTTTGAGGATAACGCATGTTAGGTCTAGGTTAGCCCTGAGATTTTCACTCATCAGACTCATACTTTCGCATTCTTCAGATACTTGTTGAACAGATCCTGGGATTTTTTTGGTATGGATCACGTAGTAATGTGGTACCATACTGAAACATTCAGTTAAACCGGGTCTTGATAAATATTTTTGAGGATAACGCATGTTAGGTCTGGGTTAGGTCTAGGATTTGCCCTCGTCACGCTCATACTTTCGCATATTTCTCATACTTCATGGCTAGATCCTGGGCTATTTCTGGATTGGATCACGTAGTAATGTGGTACCACACTGAAACAGCCCACTAAACCTGGTTCCGATCAGTATTTTAGAGGATAACGAAAGTTATGTCTAGGTCAGGCCTGGGATTTGCTCTCATCAGACTCATGCTTTCGCATTTTTCACATACTTGTGGAACAAATCCTGGGTTTTTTCTGGTATGGATCACGTAGTAATGTGGTACCACACTGAAACATTCAGTTAAACCTGGTCTTGATAAATATTTTTGAGGATAACGCATGTTAGGTCTGGGTTAGGTCTAGGATTTGCCCTCATCAGGATCATACTTTCGCATATTTCTTATACTTCATGGATAGATCCTGGGCTATTTTCTGGTTTGGATCACATAGTAATGTAGTACCACACTGAAACAGTCGATTAAAACAGGTTTCGATCAATATTCACGAGGATAACGCATGTTAGGTCTAGGTAAGGCCTGGGATTTTCACTCATCAGACTCATTCTTTCGCATTCTTCACATACCTGTTGAACGGATCCTGGGTTTTTTCTGGTTTGGATCACGTAGTAATGTGGGACTACACTGAAGCAATCAATTAAACCTGGTCTTGATAAATATTTTTGAGGATAACGCATGTTAGGTCTGGGTTAGGTCTATGATTTGCCCTCATCAGGCTCATACTTTCGCATATTTCTCATACTTCATGGCTGGATCCTGGGCTGTTACTGGTTTGGATCACGTAGTAATGTGGTACCACACTGAAACAGTCAATTAAACCTGGTTTCGATCAATATTTTAGAGAATAATTCATGTTAGGCCTGGGTTAGGTCTAGGATTTGCCCCCATCAGGCTCATTCTTTCGCATATTTCTCATACTTGATGGCTAGATCCTGGGCATTTTCTGGATTGCATCACGTAGTATTGTGGTACCACACTGAAACAGTCGATTAAACCAGGTTTCGATCAATATTTTTGAGGATAACGCATGTTAGGTCTAGGTTAGCCCTGAGATTTTCACTCATCAGACTCATACTTTCGCATTCTTCAGATACTTGTTGAACAGATCCTGGGATTTTTTTGGTATGGATCACGTAGTAATGTGGTACCATACTGAAACATTCAGTTAAACCGGGTCTTGATAAATATTTTTGAGGATAACGCATGTTAGGTCTGGGTTAGGTCTAGGATTTGCCCTCGTCACGCTCATACTTTCGCATATTTCTCATACTTCATGGCTAGATCCTGGGCTATTTCTGGATTGGATCACGTAGTAATGTGGTACCACACTGAAACAGCCCACTAAACCTGGTTCCGATCAGTATTTTAGAGGATAACGAAAGTTATGTCTAGGTCAGGCCTGGGATTTGCTCTCATCAGACTCATGCTTTCGCATTTTTCACATACTTGTGGAACAAATCCTGGGTTTTTTCTGGTATGGATCACGTAGTAATGTGGTACCACACTGAAACATTCAGTTAAACCTGGTCTTGATAAATATTTTTGAGGATAACGCATGTTAGGTCTGGGTTAGGTCTAGGATTTGCCCTCATCAGGATCATACTTTCGCATATTTCTTATACTTCATGGATAGATCATGGGCTATTTTCTGGTTTGGATCACATAGTAATGTGGTACCACACTGAAACAGTCGATTAAAACAGGTTTCGATCAATATTCACGAGGATAACGCAAGTTAGGTCTAGGTAAGGCCTGGGATTTTCACTCATCAGACTCATTCTTTCGCATTCTTCACATACCTGTTGAACGGATCCTGGGTTTTTTCTGGTTTGGATCACGTACTAAAGTGGGACTACACTGAAGCAATCAATTAAACCTGGTCTTGATAAATATTTTTGAGGATAACGCATGTTAGGTCTGGGTTAGGTCTAGGATTTGCCCTGATCACGCTCATACTTTCGCATATTTCTCATACTTCATGGCTAGATCCTGGGCTATTTCTGGATTGGATCACGTAGTAATGTGGTACCGCACTGAAACAGCCCACTACACCTGGTTCCGATCAATATTTTAGAGGATAACGAAAGTTATGTCTAGGTTAGGCCTGGGATTTGCTCTCATCAGACTCATGCTTTCGCATTTTTCACATACTTGTGGAACAAATCCTGGGTTTTTTCTGGTATGGATCACGTAGTAATGTGGTGCCACACTGAAACATTCAGTTAAACCTGGTCTTGATAAATATTTTAGAGGATAACGCATGTTAGGTTTGGGTTAGGTCTAGGATTTGCCCACATCAGGCTCATACTTTCGCATATTTCTCATACTTCCTGGGCTGTTTCTGGATTGTATCACGTAGTAATGTGGTACCACGCTGAAACAGTCAATTAAACCTTGTTTCGATCAATATTTTAGAGGATAACGCAAGTTAGGTCTGGGATAGGTCTGGGATTCGCCCTCATCAAGCTCATACTTTCGCACACTTCACAGACTCGTTTAACAGATCCTGGGTTTTTTCTGGTTTGGTTCACGTAGTAATGTGGTACCACACTGAAACATTCAATTAAACCTGGTCTTGATCAATATTTTAGAGGATAACGCATGTTAGGTTTGGGTTAGGTCTAGGATTTGCCCACATCAGGCTCATACTTTCGCATTTTTCACATACTTGTTGAACAGATCCTGGGATTTTTCTGGTAGGGATCACGTAGTAATGTGGTACCATACTGAAACATTCAGTTAAACCTGGTCTTGATAAATATTTTTGAGGATAACGCATGTTAGGTCTGGGTTAGGTCTAGGATTTGCTCTCGTCAGGCTCATACTTTCGCATATTTCTCAAACTTGATGGCTAGATCCTGGGCTTTTTCTGGATTGCATCACGAAGTAATGAAGTACAACACTGAAACAGTCAATTAAACCTGGTTTCCATCAATATCTTAGAGGACAACGCAAGTTAGGTCTAGGATAGGTCTGGGATTTGCCCTCATCAGACTCATACGTTTCGTTTTTCACATACTTGTTGAACGGATCCTGGGTTTTTTCTGGTTTGGATCACGTAGTAATGTGGTACCACACTGAAACATTCAAATAAACCTGGTCTTGATAAATATTTTAGAGGATAACGCATGTTAGGTTTGGGTTAGGTCTAGGATTTGCCCACATCAGGCTCATACTTTCGCATATTTCTCATACTTCATGGCTAGATCCTGGGCTGCTTCTGGATTGTATCACGTAGTAATGTGGTACCACGCTGAAACACTCAATTAAACCTTGTTTCGATCGATATTTTAGAGGATAACACTAGTTAGGTCTGGGATAGGTCTGGGATTTGCCCTCATCAGACTCATGCTTTCGCATTTTTCACATACTTGTTGAACAGATCCTGGGTTTTTTCTGGTATGGATCACGTAGTAATGTGGTACCATACTGAAACATTCAGTTAAACCTGGGCTTGATAAATATTTTTGAGGATAACGCATGTTAGGTCTGGGTGAGGTCTAGGATTTGACCTCGTCAGGGTCATACTTTCGCAGTTCTAACATACATGTTGGCCTGATCGAGGGTTTTTTGTGCTTTGGATCACGTAGTAAAGTGGTACCACACTGAAACAGTCCACTAAACCTGGTTTGGATCAATATTTTAGAGGATAATGCATGTTAGGTCTAGGTTAGCCCTGAGATTTTCACTCATCAGACTCATACTTTCGCATTCTTCAGATACCTGTTGAACGGATCCTGGGTTTTTTCTGGTATGGTTCACGTAGTAATGTGGTACCACACTGAAACAATCAATTAAACCAGGTCTTGATAAATATTTCAGATGATAACGCATGTTAGGTCTGGGTTAGGTCTAGGATTTCCCCTCATCAGGCTCATACTTTCGTATATTTCTCATACTTCATGGCTAGATCCTGGGATATTTCTGGATTGGATCACGTAGTAATGTGGTACCACACTGAAACAGCCCACTAAACCTGGTTTCGATCAATATTTTAGAGGATAACGAAAGTTATGTCTAGGTTAGGCCTGTGATTTGCCCTCATCAGACTCATGCTTTCGCATTTTTCACATACTTGTTGAACAGATCCTGGGTTTTTCTCTGGTTTGGATCACGTAGTAGTGTGGTACCACACCGAAACATTCAGTTAAACCTGGTCTTGATAAATATTTTTGAGGATAACGCATGTTAGGTCTAGGTTAGGCCGGGGATTTTCACTCATCAGACACATACTTTCGCATTCTTCACATACTTGTTGAACGGATCCTGGGTTTTTACTGGTTTGGATCACGTAGTAATGTGGTACCACACTGAAACATTCAATTAAACCTGGTCTTGATAAATATTTTAGAGGATAACACATGTTAGGTCTGGGTTAGGTCTAGGATTTGCCCTCATCAGGCTCCTCCTTTCGCATATTTCTCATACTTCATGGCTGGATCCTGGGCTATTTCTGGATTGGATCACATAGTAATGTGGTACCACACTGAAACAGTCAATTAAACCTGGTTTTGATCAATATTTTAGAGAATAATTCATGTTAGGTCTAGGTTCGGTCAGGGATTTGCTCTCATCAGGCTCATTCTTTCGCATATTTCTCATACTTGATGGCTAGATCCTGGGCATTTTCTGGATTGCTTCACGTAGTAATGAAGCACAACACTGAAACAGTCAATTAAACCTGGTTTCCATCAATATTTTAGAGGACAACGCATGTCAGGTCTAGGTTAGGTCTGGGATTTGCTCTCATAAGGGTCATACTGTCGCAGTTTTAACTTACTTGTTGAACGGATCCTGGGTTTTTTCTGGTTTGGATCACGTAGTAATGTGGTACCACACTGAAACAGTCAATTAAACCTGGTTTCGATCAATATTTTAGAGAATAATTCATGTTAGGCCTGGGTTAGGTCTAGGATTTGCCCCCATCAGGCTCATTCTTTCGCATATTTCTCATACTTGATGGCTAGATCCTGGGCATTTTCTGGATTGCATCACGTAGTATTGTGGTACCACACTGAAACAGTCGATTAAACCAGGTTTCGATCAATATTTTTGAGGATAACGCATGTTAGGTCTAGGTTAGCCCTGAGATTTTCACTCATCAGACTCATACTTTCGCATTCTTCAGATACTTGTTGAACAGATCCTGGGATTTTTTTGGTATGGATCACGTAGTAATGTGGTACCATACTGAAACATTCAGTTAAACCGGGTCTTGATAAATATTTTTGAGGATAACGCATGTTAGGTCTGGGTTAGGTCTAGGATTTGCCCTCGTCACGCTCATACTTTCGCATATTTCTCATACTTCATGGCTAGATCCTGGGCTATTTCTGGATTGGATCACGTAGTAATGTGGTACCACACTGAAACAGCCCACTAAACCTGGTTCCGATCAGTATTTTAGAGGATAACGAAAGTTATGTCTAGGTCAGGCCTGGGATTTGCTCTCATCAGACTCATGCTTTCGCATTTTTCACATACTTGTGGAACAAATCCTGGGTTTTTTCTGGTATGGATCACGTAGTAATGTGGTACCACACTGAAACATTCAGTTAAACCTGGTCTTGATAAATATTTTTGAGGATAACGCATGTTAGGTCTGGGTTAGGTCTAGGATTTGCCCTCATCAGGATCATACTTTCGCATATTTCTTATACTTCATGGATAGATCATGGGCTATTTTCTGGTTTGGATCACATAGTAATGTGGTACCACACTGAAACAGTCGATTAAAACAGGTTTCGATCAATATTCACGAGGATAACGCAAGTTAGGTCTAGGTAAGGCCTGGGATTTTCACTCATCAGACTCATTCTTTCGCATTCTTCACATACCTGTTGAACGGATCCTGGGTTTTTTCTGGTTTGGATCACGTACTAAAGTGGGACTACACTGAAGCAATCAATTAAACCTGGTCTTGATAAATATTTTTGAGGGTAACGCATGTTAGGTCTGGGTTAGGTCTAGGATTTGCCCTGATCACGCTCATACTTTCGCATATTTCTCATACTTCATGGCTAGATCCTGGGCTATTTCTGGATTGGATCACGTAGTAATGTGGTACCGCACTGAAACAGCCCACTACACCTGGTTCCGATCAATATTTTAGAGGATAACGAAAGTTATGTCTAGGTTAGGCCTGGGATTTGCTCTCATCAGACTCATGCTTTCGCATTTTTCACATACTTGTGGAACAAATCCTGGGTTTTTTCTGGTATGGATCACGTAGTAATGTGGTGCCACACTGAAGCATTCAGTTAAACCTGGTCTTGATAAATATTTTAGAGGATAACGCATGTTAGGTTTGGGTTAGGTCTAGGATTTGCCCACATCAGGCTCATACTTTCGCATATTTCTCATACTTCCTGGGCTGTTTCTGGATTGTATCACGTAGTAATGTGGTACCACGCTGAAACAGTCAATTAAACCTTGTTTCGATCAATATTTTAGAGGATAACGCAAGTTAGGTCTGGGATAGGTCTGGGATTCGCCCTCATCAAGCTCATACTTTCGCACACTTCACAGACTCGTTTAACAGATCCTGGGTTTTTTCTGGTTTGGTTCACGTAGTAATGTGGTACCACACTGAAACATTCAATTAAACCTGGTCTTGATCAATATTTTAGAGGATAACGCATGTTAGGTTTGGGTTAGGTCTAGGATTTGCCCACATCAGGCTCATACTTTCGCATATTTCTCAAACTTGATGGCTAGATCCTGGGCTTTTTCTGGATTGCATCACGAAGTAATGAAGTACAACACTGAAACAGTCAATTAAACCTGGTTTCCATCAATATCTTAGAGGACAACGCAAGTTAGGTCTAGGATAGGTCTGGGATTTGCCCTCATCAGACTCATACGTTTCGTTTTTCACATACTTGTTGAACGGATCCTGGGTTTTTTCTGGTTTGGATCACGTAGTAATGTGGTACCACACTGAAACATTCAAATAAACCTGGTCTTGATAAATATTTTAGAGGATAACGCATGTTAGGTTTGGGTTAGGTCTAGGATTTGCCCACATCAGGCTCATACTTTCGCATATTTCTCATACTTCATGGCTAGATCCTGGGCTGCTTCTGGATTGTATCACGTAGTAATGTGGTACCACGCTGAAACACTCAATTAAACCTTGTTTCGATCGATATTTTAGAGGATAACACTAGTTAGGTCTGGGATAGGTCTGGGATTTGCCCTCATCAGACTCATGCTTTCGCATTTTTCACATACTTGTTGAACAGATCCTGGGTTTTTTCTGGTATGGATCACGTAGTAATGTGGTACCATACTGAAACATTCAGTTAAACCTGGGCTTGATAAATATTTTTGAGGATAACGCATGTTAGGTCTGGGTGAGGTCTAGGATTTGACCTCGTCAGGGTCATACTTTCGCAGTTCTAACATACATGTTGGCCTGATCGAGGGTTTTTTGTGCTTTGGATCACGTAGTAAAGTGGTACCACACTGAAACAGTCCACTAAACCTGGTTTGGATCAATATTTTAGAGGATAATGCATGTTAGGTCTAGGTTAGCCCTGAGATTTTCACTCATCAGACTCATACTTTCGCATTCTTCAGATACCTGTTGAACGGATCCTGGGTTTTTTCTGGTATGGTTCACGTAGTAATGTGGTACCACACTGAAACAATCAATTAAACCAGGTCTTGATAAATATTTCAGATGATAACGCATGTTAGGTCTGGGTTAGGTCTAGGATTTCCCCTCATCAGGCACATACTTTCGTATATTTCTCATACTTCATGGCTAGATCCTGGGATATTTCTGGATTGGATCACGTAGTAATGTGGTACCACACTGAAACAGCCCACTAAACCTGGTTTCGATCAATATTTTAGAGGATAACGAAAGTTATGTCTAGGTTAGGCCTGTGATTTGCCCTCATCAGACTCATGCTTTCGCATTTTTCACATACTTGTTGAACAGATCCTGGGTTTTTTTCTGGCTTGGATCACGTAGTAGTGTGGTACCACACCGAAACATTCAGTTAAACCTGGTCTTGATAAATATTTTTGAGGATAACGCATGTTAGGTCTAGGTTAGGCCGGGGATTTTCACTCATCAGACACATACTTTCGCATTCTTCACATACTTGTTGAACGGATCCTGGGTTTTTACTGGTTTGGATCACGTAGTAATGTGGTACCACACTGAAACATTCAATTAAACCTGGTCTTGATAAATATTTTAGAGAATAATTCATGTTAGGTCTAGGTTCGGTCAGGGATTTGCTCTCATCAGGCTCATTCTTTCGCATATTTCTCATACTTGATGGCTAGATCCTGGGCATTTTCTGGATTGCTTCACGTAGTAATGAAGCACAACACTGAAACAGTCAATTAAACCTGGTTTCCATCAATATTTTAGAGGACAACGCATGTCAGGTCTAGGTTAGGTCTGGGATTTGCTCTCATAAGGGTCATACTGTCGCAGTTTTAACTTACTTGTTGAACGGATCCTGGGTTTTTTCTGGTTTGGTTCACGTAGTAATGTGGTACCACACTGAAACATTCAATTAAACCTGGTCTTGATAAATATTTTAGAGGATAACGCATGTTAGGTTTGGGTTAGGTCTAGGATTTGCGCTCATCAGGCTCATACTTTCGCATATCTCTCATACTTCATGGCTAGATCGTGGGCTGTTTCTGGATTGTATCACATAGTAATGTGGTACCACGCTGAAACAGTCGATTAAACCTGGTTTCGATCAATATTTTAGAGGATAGTGCAAGTTAAGTCTGGGATAGGTCTGGGATTTGACCTCATCAGACTCATACTTTCGCATTTTTCACATACTTGTTGAACAGATCCTGGGTTTTTTCTGGTTTGGATCACGTAGTAGTGTGGTACCACACTGAAACAGTCTATTAAACCTGGTTTTGATCAATATTTTAGAGAATAATTCATGTTAGGTCTAGGTTAGGTCTGCGATTTGCTCCCATCAGGCTCATTCTTTCGCATATTTCTCATACTTGATGGCTAGATCCTGGGCTTTTTCTGGATTGCATCACGTAGCAATGAAGTACAACACTGAAACAGTCATTTAAACCAGGTTTCGATCAAAATTTTAGAGAATAATTCATGTTAGGTCTAGGTTAGGTCTGGGATTTGCTTCCATCAGGCTCATTCTTTCGCATATTTGTCATGCTTGATGGCTAGATCCTGGGCTTTTTCTGGATTGCATCACGTAGTAATGAAGTACAACACTGAAACAGTCAATTAAACCTAGTTTCCATCAATATCTTAGAGGACAACGCAAGTTAGGTCTGGGATAGGTCTGGGATTTGCCCACATCAGGCTCATACTTTCGAGTTTTTCACATACTTGTTGAACAGATCCTGGGTTTTTTCTGGTTTGGATCACGTAGTAGAGGGTACCACACTGAAACAGTCCATTAAACCTGGTTTGGATCTATATTTTAGAGGATAACGCATGTTAGGTCTAGGTTAGGTCTCGGATTTGCCCTCATCAGACTCATACGTTTCGTTTTTCACATACTTGTTGAACGGATCCTGGGTTTTTTCTGGTTTGGATCACGTAGTAATGTGGTACCACACTGAAACAATCAATTAAACCTGATCTTGATAAATATTTTACAGGATAACGCATGTTAGGTCTGGGTTAGGTCTAGGATTTGCCCTCATCAGGCTCATACTTTCGCATATTTCTCATACTTGACGGCTAGATCCTGGGCTTTCTCTGGATTGCATCACGTAGTGATGAAGTACAACACTGAAACAATCAATTAAACCTGGTTTCCATCAATATTTTAGAGGACAGCGCATGTTAGGTCCAGGTTAGGCCTGGGATTTGCTCTCATCAGGGTCATACTTTCGCAGTTTTAACATACATGTTGACCTGATCGAGAGTTTTTTCTGCTTTGGATCACGTAGTAAAGTGGTACCACACTGAAACAGTCCATTAAACCTGGTTTGGATCAATATTTTTGAGGATAACGCATGTTAGGTCTAGGTTAGGCCGGGGAATTTCACCCATCAGGCTCATACTTTCGCATATTTCTCATACTTCATGGCTAGATCCTGGGCTGTTTCTGGATTGTGTCACATAGTAATGTGGTACCACGCTGAAACAGTCGATTAAACCTGGTTTCGATCAATATTTTAGAGGATAACGCAAGTTAGGTCTAGGTTAGGCCTGGGATTTGCCCTCATCCGGCTCATACTTTCACAGTTTTAACATACATGTTGACCTGATCGAGGGTTTTTTCTGCTTTGGATCACGTAGTAAAGTGGTACCACACTGAAACAGTCCATTTAACCTGGTTTGGATCAATATTTTAGAGGATAACGCATGTTAGGTCTAGGTTAGCCCTGGGATTTTCACTCATCAGACTCATACTTTCGCATTCCTCACATACTTGTTGAACGGATCCTGGGTTTTTTCTGGTTTCGTTCACGTAGTAATGTGGTACCACACTGAAACATTCAATTAAACCTGATCTTGATAAATATTTGAGAGGATAACGCATGTTAGATCTGGGATATGTCTGGGATTTGCCCTCATCAGACTCATACTTTCGCACACTACACATACTTGTTGAACTGATTCTGGGCTTTTTCTGGTTTGGATCACGTAGTAATGTGGTACCACACTGAAACAGTCAATTAAGCCTGGTTTCGATCAATATTTTAGAGAATAATTCATGTTAGGTTTAGGTTAGGTCTGGGATTTGCTCTCATCAGGCTCATACTTTCGCACACTTCACATACTCGTTTGACAGATCCTGGGTTATTTTCTGGTTTGGATCACGTAGTAATGTGGGACCACATTGAAACAGTCAACTAAACCTGGTTTCGATCAATATTTTAGAGAATAATTCATGTTAGGTCTAGGTTAGGTCTGGGATTTGCTCTCATCAGGCTCATTCTTTCGCATATTTCTCATACTTGATGGCTAGATGCTGGGCTTTTTCTGGATTGCATCACGTAGTAATGAAGTACAACACTGAAACAGTCAATTAAACCTGGTTTCCGTCAATATCTTAGAGGACAACGCAAGTTAGGTCTGGGATAGGTCTGGGATTTGCCCTCATCAGGCTCATACTTTCCGCGTTTTTCACATGCTTGTTGAACAGATCCTGGGTTTTTTCTGGTTTGGATCACGTAGTAGTGTGGGACCACACTGAAACAATCAATTAAACCTGGTCTTGATAAATATTTTAGAGGATAACGCATGTTAGGTCTGGGATAGGTCTGGGATTTGCCCTCATCAGACTCATACTTTCGCACACTTCACATACTCGTTGAACAGATCCTGGGTTATTTTCTGGTTTGGATCACGTAGTAGTGTGGTACCACACTGAAACAGTCCATTAAACCTGGTTTGGATCAATATTTTAGAGCATAACGCATGTTAGGTCTAGGTTAGGTCTGGGATTTTCACTCATCAGACTCATACTTTCGCATTCTTCACATATTTGTTGAACGGATCCTGGGTTTTTTCTGGTTTGGATCACGTAGTAATGTGGGACCACACTGAAACAGTCAATTAAACCTGGTTTCGATCAATATTTTAGAGAATAATTCATGTTAGGTCTAGGTTAGGTCTGGGATTTGCTCTCATCAGGCTCATTCATTCGCATATTTCTCATACTTGATATCTAGATCCTGGGCTTTTTCTGGATTGCATCACGTAGTAATGATGTACAACACTGAAACAGTCAATTAAACCTGGTTTCTATCAATATCTTAGAGGACAACGCAAGTTAGGTCTGGGATAGGTCGGGGATTTGCCCTCATCAGACTCATACTTTCGCACACTTCACATACTTTTGGAACAGACCCTGGGTTATTTTCTGGTTTGGATCACATAGTAATGTGGTACCACACTGAAACAGTCGATTAAACCAGGTTTCGATCAATATTTTTGAGGATAACGCGTGTTAGGTCTTGGTTAGGTCTGGGATTTTCACTCATCAGACTCATACTTTCGCATATTTCTCATACTACATGGCTAGATCCTGTGCTTTTTCTGGATTGCATCACGTTGTAATGAAGTACAACACTGAAACACTCAATTAAACCTGGTTTCGATCAATGTTATTGAGGATAACGCATGTTACGTCTAGGTTAGGCCTGGGATTTTCACTCATCAGACTCATACTTTCGCATTCTTCACATATTTGTTGAACGGATCTTGGGTTTTTTCTGGTGTGGATCACGTAGTAATGTGGTCCCACACTGAAACAATCAATTAAACCTGATCTTGATAAATATTTTAGAGGATAACGCATGTTAGGTCTGGGATTGGTCTGGGATTTGACCTCATCAGACTCACACTTTCGCACACTTCACATACTCGTTGAACAGATCCTGGGTATTTTCTGGTTTGGATCACGTAGTGATGTGGTACCACACTGAAACAGTCGATTAAACCTGGTTGCGATCAATATTTTAGAGGATAACGCATGTTAGGTCTAGGTTAGCCCTGGGATTTTCACTCATCAGACTCATACTTTCGCATTCTTCACAAATTTGTTGAACGGATCTTGGGTTTTTTCTGGTGTGGATCACGTAGTAATGTGGTACCACACTGAAACAATCAATTAAACCTGATCTTGATAAATATTTTAGAGGATAACGCATGTTAGGTCTGGGATTGGTCTGGGATTTGACCTCATCAGACCCACACTTTCGCACACTTCACATACTCGTTGAACAGATCCTGGGTATTTTCTGGTTTGGATCACGTAGTGATGTGGTACCACACTGAAACAGTCGATTAAACCTGGTTGCGATCAATATTTTAGAGGATAACGCATGTTAGGTCTAGGTTAGCCCTGGGATTTTCACTCATCAACTCATACTTTCGCATTCTTCACAAATTTGTTGAACGGATCTTGGGTTTTTTCTGGTGTGAATCACGTAGTAATGTGGTACCACACTGAAACATTCAAATAAACCTGGTCTTGATAAATATTTTAGAGGATAACGCATGTTAGGTTTGGGTTAGGTCTAGGATTTGCCCACATCAGGCTCATGCTTTCGCATATTTCTCATACTTCATGGCTAGATCCTGGGCAATTTCTGGATTAGATCACGTAGTAATGTGGTACCACTCTGAAACAGTCAATTAAACTTGGTTTCCATCAAGATCTTAAAGGACAACGCAAGTTAGGTCTGGGATAGGTCTTGGATTTCCCCTCATCAGGCTCATACTTTCACGTTTTTCACATACTTGTTGAACGGATCATGGGTTTTTTCAGGTTTGGATCACGTAGTAGTATGGTACCACACTGAAACAGTCCATTGAACCTGGTTTGGATCAATATTTTAGAGGATAACGCAAGTTAAGTCTGGGATTGGTCTGGGATTTGGCCTCATCAGACTCACACTTTCGCACACTTCACATACTCGTTGAACAGATCCTGGGTATTTTCTGGTTTGGATCACGTAGTGATGTGGTACCACACTGAAACAGTCGATTAAACCTGGTTGCGATCAATATTTTAGAGGATAACGCATGTTAGTTCTAGGTTAGCCCTGGGATTTTCACTCATCACACTCATACTTTCGCATATTTCTCATACTTCATGGCTAGATCCTGGGCTGTTTCTGGATTATATCTCGTAGTAATTTGGTACCACGCTGAAACAGTCAATTAAACCAGGTTTCGATCAATATTTTTGAGGATAACGCATGTTAGGTCTTGGTTAGTTTTGGGATTTTCACTCATCAGACTCATACTTTCGCATTCTTCACATATTTGTTGAACGGATCTTGGGTTTTTTCTGGTGTGGATCACGTAGTAATGTGGCACCACACTGAAACAATCAATTAAACCTGATCTTGATAAATATTTTAGAGGATAACGCATGTTAGGTCTGGGATTGGTCTGGGATTTGACCTCATCAGACTCACACTTTCGCACACTTCACATACTCGTTGAACAGATCCTGGGTATTTTCTGGTTTGGATCACGTAGTGATGTGGTACCACACTGAAACAGTCGATTAATCCTGGTTGCGATCAATATTTTAGAGGATAACGCATGTTAGGTCTAGGTTAGCCCTGGGATTTTCACTCATCAGACTCATACTTTCGCATTCTTCACATATTTGTTGAACGGATCTTGGGTTTTTTCTGGTGTGGATCACGTAGTAATGTGGTACCACACTGAAACAATCAATTAAACCTGATCTTGATAAATATTTTAGAGGATAACGCATGTTAGGTCTGGGATAGGTCGGGGATTTGCCCTCATCGGCCTCATACTTTCGCACACTTCACATACTCGTTGAACAGATCCTGGGTTTTTTCTGGTTTGGATCACGTAGTAATGTGGAACCACACTGAAACAATCAATTAAACCTGGACTTGATAAATATTTTAGAGGATAACGCATGTTAGGTCTGGGTAAGGTCTAGGATTTGCCCTCGTCACACTCATACTTTCGCATATTTCTCATACTTCATGGCTAGATCCTGGGCAATTTCTGGATTAGATCACGTAGTAATGAAGTACAACACTGAAGCAGTCAATTAAACCTAGTTTCCATCAATATCTTAGAGGACAACGCAAGTTATGTCTGGGATAGGTCTGGGATTTGCCCTCATCAGGCTCATACTTTCGCGTTTTTCACATACTTGTTGAACAGATCCTGGGTTTTTTCTGGTTTGTATCACGTAGTAGTGTGGTACCACACTGAAAGAGTCCATTAAACCTGGTTTGGATCAATATTTTAGAGGATAACGCATGTTAGATCTAGGTTAGCCCTGGGATTTTCACTCATCAGACTCATACTTTCGCATTCTTCACATACTTGTTGAACTGATCCTGGGTTTTTTCTGGTTTGGATCACGTAGTAATGTGGTACCACACTGAAACAGTCGATTACACCTTGTTTCAATCAACATTTTAGAGGATAACGCAAGTTAGGTCTGGGATAGGTCTGGAATTTGACCCCATCAGACTCATACTTTCGCACACTTCACATACTCGTTGAACAGATCCTGGGTTATTTTCTGGTTTGGATCACATAGTAATGTGGTACCACACTGAAACAGTCGATTAAACCAGGTTTCGATCAATATTTTAGAGAATAATTCATGTGATGTCTAGGTTAGGTCTGGGATTTGCTCTCATCAGGCTCATTCTTTCGCATATTTCTCATACTTGTTGAACGGATCCTGGGTTTTTTCTGGTTTGGATCACGTAGTAATGTGGGACCACACTGAAACAGTCAATTAAACCTGGTTGCGATCAATATTTTAGAGAATAATTCATGTGATGTCTAGGTTAGGTCTGGGATTTGCTCTCATCAGGCTCATTCTTTCGCATATTTCTCATACATGTTGAACAGATCCTGGGTTTTTTCTGGTTTGGATCACTTAGTAATGTGGGACCACACTGAAACAATCAATTAAACCTGGTCTTGATAAATATTTTAGAGGATAACGCAAGTTATGTCTGGGATAGGTCTGGGATTTGCCCTCATCAGGCTCATACTTTCGCGTTTTTCACATACTTGTTGAACAGATCCTGGGTTTTTTCTGGTTTGGATCACGTAGTAATGTGGGACCACACTGAAACAGTCAATTAAACCTGGTTGCGATCAATATTTTAGAGAATAATTCATGTTAGGTCTAGGTTAGGTCTGGGATTTGCTCTCATCAGGCTCATTCTTTCGCATATTTCTCATACTTGATGGCTAGATCCTGGGCTTTTTCTGGATTGCATCACGTAGTAATGAAGTACAACACTGAAGCAGTCAATTAAACCTAGTTTCCATCAATATCTTAGAGGACAACGCAAGTTATGTCTGGGATAGGTCTGGGATTTGCTCTCATCAGGCTCATTCTTTCGCATATTTCTCATACTTGATGGCTAGATCCTGGGCTTTTTCTGGATTGCATCACGTAGTAATGAAGTACAACACTGAAACAGTCAATTAAACCTGGTTTCCATCAATATCTTAGAGGACAACGCAAGTTAGGTCTGGGATAGTTCTGGGATTTGCCCTCATCAGGCTCATACTTTCGCGTTTTTCACATACTTGTTCAACAGATCCTGGGTTTTTTCTGGTTTGTATCACGTAGTAGTATGGTACCACACTGAAAGAGTCCATTAAACCTGGTTTGGATCAATATTTTAGAGGATAACGCAAGTTAGGTCTGGGATAGGTCTGGGATTTGACCCCATCAGACTCATACTTTCGCACACTTCACATACTCGTTGAACAGATCCTGGGTTCTTTCCTGGTTTGGATAACATAGTAATGTGGTACCACACTGAAACAGTCGATTAAACCTGGTCTTGATAAATATTTTAGAGGATAACGCATGTTAGGTCTGGGTTAGGTCTAGGATTTGCCCTCATCAGGCTCATACTTTCGCATATTTCTCATACTTCATGGCTAGATCCTGGGCTGTTTCTGGATTGTATCACGTAGTAATGTGGAACCACGCTGAAACAGTCAATTAAACCTGGTTTCAATCAATATTTTAGAGGATAACGCATGTTAGGCCTCGGTTAGGTCTGGGATTTTCACTCATCAGACTCATACTTTCGCATTCTTCACATACTGGTTGAACTGATCCTGGGTTTTTTCTGGTTTGGATCACGTAGTAATGTGGGACCACACTGAAACAATTCATTAAACCTGGTTTCGCTCAATATTTTAGAGGATAACGCATGTTAGGTCTAGGTTAGGTCTGGGATTTGCTCTCGTCAGGCTCATTCTTTCGCATATTTCTCATACTTGATGGCTAGATCCTGGGCTTTTTCTGGATTACATCACGTAGTAATGTAGTACCACACTGAAATAGTCATTGAAACCTGGTTTTCATCAATATTTCAGAGGACAACGCAAGTTAGGTCTAGGTAAGGCCTGAGATTTTCACTGATCAGACTCATACTTTCGCATTCTTCACATACTTGTTGAACGGATCCTGGGTTTTTTCTGGTTTGGATCACGTAGTAATGTGGTACCACACTGAAACAGTCGATTAAACCTGGTTTCGATCAATATTTTAGAGGATAACGCAAGTTAAGTCTGGGATTGGTTTGGGATTTGACCTCATCAGGCTCATACTTTCGCACACTTCACATACTCGTTGAACAGATCCTGGGTTATTTTCTGGTTTGGATCACATAGTAATGTGGTACCACACTGAAACAGTCGATTAAACCAGGTTTCGATCAATATTTTTGAGGATAACGCATGTTAGGTCTAGGTTAGGCCTGGGATTTTCACTCATCAGACTCATACTTTCGCATTCTTCACATACTTGTTGAACGGATCCTGGGTTTTTTCTGGTTTGGATCACGTAGTAATGTGGGACCACACTGAAACAGTCAATTAAACCTAGTTTCGATCAATATTTTAGAGAATAATTCATGTTAGGTCTAGGTTAGGTCTGGGATTTGCTCTCATCAGGCTCATACTTTCGCACACTTCACATACTCGATTGACAGATCCTGGGTTATTTTCTGGTTTGGATCACGTAGTAATGTGGGACCACACTGAAACAGTCAATTAAACCTGGTTTCGATCAATATTTTAGAGAATAATTCATGTTATGTCTAGGTTAGGTCTGGGATTTGCTCTCATCAGGCTCATTCTTTCGCATATTTCTCATACTTGATGGCTAGATGCTGGGCTTTTTCTGGATTGCATCACGTAGTAATGAAGTACAACACTGAAACAGTCAATTAAACCTGGTTTCCATCATTATCTTAGAGGACAACGCAAGTTAGGTCTGGGATAGGTCTGGGATTTGCCCTCATCAGGCTCATACTTTCCGCGTTTTTCACATACTTGTTGAACAGATCCTGGGTTTTTTCTGGTTTGGATCACATAGTAATGTGGTACCACACTGAAACAGTCGATTAAACCTGGTTGCGATCAATATTTTAGAGGATAACGCATGTTAGGTCTAGGTTAGCCCTGGGATTTTCACTCATCAGACTCATACTTTCGCATATTTCTCATACTTCATGGCTAGATCCTGGGCTGTTTCTGGATTGTATCACGTAGTAATTTGGTACCACGCTGAAACAGTCAATGAAACCTAGTTTCCATCAATATTTTAGAGGACAACGCAAGTTAGGTCTAGGTAAGGCCTGAGATTTTCACTGATCAGACTCATACTTTCGCATTCTTCACATACTTGTTGAACGGATCCTGGGTTTTTTCTGGTTTTGATCAAGTAGTAATGTGGTACCACACTGAAACATTCAATTAAACCTTGTCTTGATAAATATTTTAGAGAATAACGCATGTTAGGTCTGGGTTAGGTCTAGGATTTGCCCTCATCAGGCTCATACATTCGCATATTTCTCATACTTCATGGCTAGATCCTGGGCTATTTCTGGATTGGATCACGTAGTAATGTGGCTCCACACTGAAACAGTCAATTAAACCTGGTTTTGATCAATATTTTAGAGAATAATTCATGTTAGGTCTAGGTTAGGTCAGGGATTTGCTCTCATCAGGCTCATTCTTTCGCATATTTCTCATACGTGATGGCTAGATCCTGGGCTTTTTCTGGATTTCATCACGTAGTAATGAAGTACAACACTGAAACAGTCAATTAAACTTGGTATCCATCAATATTTTAGAGGACAACGCATGTTAGGTCTAGGTTAGGCCTGGGATTTGCCCTCATCAGGGTCATACTGCCGCAGTTTTAACATTCTTGTTGAACGGATCCTGGGTTTTTTCTGGTTTGGTTCACGTAGTAATGTGGTACCACACTGAAACATTCAATTAAACCTGGTCTTGATAAATATTTTAGAGGATAACGCATGTTAGGTTTGGGTTAGGTCTAGGATTTGCCCTCATTAGGCTCATACTATCGCATATTTCTCATACTTCATGGCTAGATCCTGGGCTGTTCCTGGATTGGATCACGTAGTAATGTGGTACCACGCTGAAACAGTCGATTAAACCTGGTTTCGATCAATATTTTAGAGGATAACGCAAGTTAAGTCTGGGATAGGTCTGGGATTTGACCTCATCAGACTCATACTTTCGCGTTTTTCACATACATGTTGAACAGATCCTGGGTTTTTTCTGGTTTGGATCACGTAGTAGTGTGGTACCACACTGAAACAGTCCATTAAACCTGTGTTGCGATCAATGTTTTAGAGGATAACGCATGTTAGGTCTGGGTTAGGTCTAGTATTTGCCCTCATCAGGCTCATTCTTTCGCATATTTCTCAAACTTGATGGCTAGATCCTGGGCTTTTTCTGGATTGCATCACGTAGTAATGTAGTACCACACTGAAACATACAATTAAACCTGGTCTTGATAAATATTTCAGAGGATAACGCATGTTAGGTCTGGGTTAGGTCTAGGATTTGCAACTCATCAGGCTCATACTTTCGCATATTTCTCATACTTCTTGGCTAGATCCTGGGCTTTTTCTGGATTGCATCACGTAGTAATGAAGTACAACACTGAAACAGTCAATTGAACCTGGTCTCCATCAATATCTTAGAGGACAACGCAAGTTAGGTCTGGGATAGGTCTTGGATTTGCCCTCATCAGGCTCATACTTTCGCATATTTCTCATACTTCATGGCTAGATCCTGGGCTATTTCTGGATTGGATCACGTAGTAAAGTGGTACCACACTGAAACATTCAATGAAACCTGGTCTGGATAAATATTTTAGAGGATAACGCATGTTAGGTCTGGGTTAGGTCTAGGATTTGCCCTCATCAGGCTCATTCTTTCGCATATTTCTCATACTTGATGGCTAGATCCTGGGCTTTTTCTGGATTGCATCACGTAGTAATGTAGTACCACACTGAAACAGTCAATGAAACCTAGTTTCCATCAATATTTTAGAGGACAACGCAAGTTAGGTCTAGGTAAGGCCTGAGATTTTCACTGATCAGACTCATACTTTCGCATTCTTCACATACTTGTTGAACGGATCCTGGGTTTTTTCTGGTTTTGATCACGTAGTAATGTGGTACCACACTGAAACATTCAATTAAACCTTGTCTTGATAAATATTTTAGAGAATAACGCATGTTAGGTCTGGGTTAGGTCTAGGATTTGCCCTCATCAGGCTCATACTTTCGCATGTCTCTCATACTTCATGGCTGGATCCTGGGCTATTTCTGGATTGGATCATGTAGTAATGTGGCACCACACTGAAACAGTCAATTAAACCTGGTTTTGATCAATATTTTAGAGAATAATTCATGTTAGGTCTAGGTTAGGTCAGGGATTTGCTCTCATCAGGCTCATTCTTTCGCATATTTCTCATACTTGATGGCTAGATCCTGGGCTTTTTCTGGATTGCATCACGTAGTAATGAAGTACAACACTGAAACAGTCCATTAAACCTGGTTGCGATCAATATTATAGAGGATAACGCATGTTAGGTCTGGGTTAGGTGTAGTATTTGCCCTCATCAGGCTCATTCTTTCGCATATTTCTCAAACTTGATGGCTAGATCCTGGGCTTTTTCTGGATTGCATCACGTAGTAATGTGGTACCACACTGAAACATTCAATTAAACCTGGTCTTGATAAATATTTTAGAAGATAACGCATGTTAGGTCTGGGTTAGGTCTAGGATTTGCCCTCATCAGGCTCATACTTTCGCATATTTCTCATACTTCATGGCTAGATCCTGGGCTATTTCTGGATTGGATCTCGTAGTAAAGTGGTACCACACTGAAACATTCAATGGAACCTGGTCTGGATAAATATTTTAGAGGATAACGCATGTTAGGTCTGGGTTAGGTCTAGGAATTGCCCTCATCAGGCTTATTCTTTCGCATATGTCTCATACATGATGGCTAGATCCTGGGCTTTTTCTTGATCGCATCACGTAGTAATGAAGTACAACACTGAAACAGTCACTTAAACCTGGTTTCCATCAATATCTTAGAGGACAACGCAAGTTAGGTCTGGGATAGGTCTGAAATTTGCCCTCATCATGCTCATGCTTTCGCGTTTTTCACATACTTGTTGAACAGATCCTGGGTTTTTTCTGGTTTGGATCACGTAGTAATGTGGTACCACGCTGAAACAGTTGATTAGACCCGGTTTCGATCAATATTTTAGAGGATAACGCAAGTTAAGTCTGGGATAGGTCTGGAATTTGACCTCATCAGACTCATACTTTCGCGTTTTTCACATACTTGTTGAACAGATCCTGGGTTTTTTCTGGTTTGGATCACGTAGTAGTGTGGTACCACACTGAAACAGTCCATGAAACCTGGTTGCGGTCAATATTTTAGAGGATAACGCATGTTAGGTCTGGGTTAGCTCTAGGATTTGCCCTCATCAGGCTCATTCTTTCACATATTTCTCAAACTTCATGGCTAGATCCTGGGCTTTTTCTCGATTGCATCACGTAGTAATGTGGTACCACACTGAAACATTCAATTAAACCTGGTCTTGATAAATATTTTAGAGGATAACGCATGTTAGGTCTGGGTTGGGTCTAGGATTTGCTCTCATCAGACTCATACTTTCGCATTCTTCACATACTTGTTGAACGGATCCTGGGTTTTTTCTGGTTTGGATCACGTAGTAATGTGGGACCACACTGAAACAGTCAATTAAACCTGGTTTCGATCAATATTTTAGAGAATAATTCATGTTAGGTCTAGGTTAGGTCTGGGATTTGCTCTTATCAGGCTCATTCTTTCGCATATTTCTCATACTTGATGGCTAGATCCTGGGCTTTTTCTGGATTGCATAACGTAGTAATGAAGTACAACACTGAAACAGTCAATTAAACCTGGTTTTGCATCAATATTTTAGAGGACAACGCAAGTTAGGTCTGGGATAGATCTGGGATTCGCCCTAATCAGGCTCATACTTTCGCGTTTTTCACATACTTTGTAAACAGATCCTGGGCTTTTTCTGGATTGCATCACGTAGTAATGTGGTACCACACTGAAACAGTCGATTAAACCTGGTTTCGATCAATATTTTAGAGGATAACGCATGTTAGGTCTGGAATAGGTCTGGGATTTGACCTCGTCAGACTCATACTTTCGCATTCTTCACATACTTGTTGAACGGATCCTGGGTTTTTTCTGGTTTGGATCACGTAGTAATGTGGGACCACACTGAAACAGTCAGTTAAACCTGGTTTCGATCAATATTTTAGAGAATAATTCATGTTAGGTCTAGGTTAGGTCTGGGATTCGCCTTAATCAGGCTCATACTTTCGCGTTTTTCACATACTTGTTGAACAGATCCTGGGTTATTTTCTGGTTTGGATCACATAGTAATATGGTACCACACTGAAACAGTCGATTAAGCCAGGTTTCGGTCAATATTTTAGAGGATAACGCATGTTAGGTCTGGAATAGGTCTGGGATTTGACCTCGTCAGACTCATACTTTCGCACCCTTCACATACTCGTTGATCAGATCCTGGGTTATTTTCTGGATTGTATCACGTAGTAATGTGGTACCACGCTGAAACAGTCAATTAAACCTGGTTTCGATCAATATTTTGGAGGATAACGCAAGTTAGGTCTGGGATAGGTCTAGGATTTGCCCTCATCAGGCTCTTACTTTCGCATATTTCTCATACTTCATGGCTAGATCCTGGGCTATTTCTGGATTGGATCACGTAGTAAAGTGGTACCACACTGAAACATTCAATGAAACCTGGTCTGGATAAATATTTTAGAGGATAATGCATCTTAGGTCTAGGTTAGGTCTGGGATTTTCACTCATCAGACTCATACTTTCGCATTCTTCACATACTTGTTGAACGGATCCTGGGTTTTTTCTGGTTTGGATCACGTAGTAATGTGGGACCACAATGAAACAATCAATTAAACCTGGTCTTGATAAATATTTTAGAGGATAATTCATGGTAGGTCTAGGTTAGGTCTGGGATTTGCTCTTATCAGGCTCATTCTTTCGCATATTTCTCATACTTGATGGCTAGATCCTGGGCTTTTTCTGGATCGCATCACGTAGTAATGAAGTACAACACTGAAACATTCAATTAAACCTGGTCTTGATAAATATTTTAGAAGATAACGCATGTTAGGTCTGGGTTAGGTCTAGGATTTGCCCTCATCAGGCTCATACTTTCGCATATTTCTCATACTTCATGGCTAGATCCTGGGCTATTTCTGGATTGGATCTCGTAGTAAAGTGGTACCACACTGAAACATTCAATGGAACCTGGTCTGGATAAATATTTTAGAGGATAACGCATGTTAGGTCTGGGTTAGGTCTAGGAATTGCCCTCATCAGGCTTATTCTTTCGCATATGTCTCATACATGATGGCTAGATCCTGGGCTTTTTCTTGATCGCATCACGTAGTAATGAAGTACAACACTGAAACTGTCACTTAAACCTGGTTTCCATCAATATCTTAGAGGACAACGCAAGTTAGGTCTGGGATAGGTCTGAAATTTGCCCTCATCAGGCTCATACTTTCGCGTTTTTCACATACTTGATGAACAGACCCTGGGTTTTTTCTGGTTTGGATCACGTAGTAATGTGGTACCACGCTGAAACAGTTGATTAGACCCGGTTTCGATCAATATTTTAGAGGATAACGCAAGTTAAGTCTGGGATAGGTCTGGAATTTGACCTCATCAGACTCATACTTTCGCGTTTTTCACATACTTGTTGAACAGATCCTGGGTTTTCTCTGGTTTGGATCACGTAGTAGTGTGGTACCACACTGAAACAGTCCATGAAACCTGGTTGCGGTCAATATTTTAGAGGATAACGCATGTTAGGTCTGGGTTAGCTCTAGGATTTGCCCTCATCAGGCTCATTCTTTCGCATATTTCTCAAACTTCATGGCTAGATCCTGGGCTTTTTCTGGATTGCATCACGTAGTAATGTGGTACCACACAGAAACATTCAATTAAACCTGGTCTTGATAAATATTTTAGAGGATAACGCATGTTAGGTCTGGGTTAGGTCTAGGATTTGCTCTCATCAGACTCATACTTTCGCATTCTTCACATACTTGTTGAACGGATCCTGGGTTTTTTCTGGTTTGGATCACGTAGTAATGTGGGACCACACTGAAACAGTCAATTAAACCTGGTTTCGATCAATATTTTAGAGAATAATTCATGGTAGGTCTAGGTTAGGTCTGGGATTTGCTCTTATCAGGCTCATTCTTTCGCATATTTCTCATACTTGATGGCTAGATCCTGGGCTTTTTCTGGATTGCATAACGTAGTAATGAAGTACAACACTGAAACAGTCAATTAAACCTGGTTTCCATCAATATTTTAGAGGACAACGCAAGTTAGGTCTGGGATAGATCTGGGATTCGCCCTAATCAGGCTCATACTTTCGCGTTTTTCACATACTTGTTGAACAGATCCTGGGTTTTCTCTGGTTTGGATCACGTAGTAGTGTGGTACCACACTGAAACAGTCGATTAAACCTGGTTGCGATCAATATTTTAGAGGATAACGCATGTTAGGTCTGGGTTAGGTCTAGGATTTGCACTCATCAGGCTCATACTTTCGCATATTTCTCATACTTCATGGCTAGATCCTGGGCTTTTTCTGGATTGCATCACGTAGTAATGAAGTACAACACTGAAACAGTCAATTGAACCTGGTCTCCATCAATATCTTAGGGGACAACGCAAGTTAGGTCTGGGATAGGTCTTGGATTTGCCCTCATCAGGCTCATACTTTCGCATATTTCTCATACTTCATGGCGAGATCCTGGGCTATCTCTGGATTGGATCACGTAGTAAAGTGGTACCACACTGAAACATTCAATGAAACCTGGTCTGGATAAATATTTTAGAGGATAACGCATGTTAGGTCTGGGTTAGGTCTAGGATTTGCCCTCATCAGTCTCATTCTTTCGCATATTTCTCATACTTGATGGCTAGATCCTGGGCTTTTTCTGGATTGCATCACGTAGTAATGTGGTACCACTCTGAGACAGTCGATTAAACCAGGTTTCGATGAATATTTTAGAGGATAACGCATGTTAGGTCTGGGTTAGGTCTACGATTTGCCCTCATCAGGCTCATACTTTCGCATATTTCTCATACTTCATGGCTAGATCCTGGGCTGTTTCTGGATTGTATCACGTAGTAAAGTGGTACCACACTGAAACATTCAATGAAACCTGGTCTGGATAAATATTTTAGAGGATAACGCATGTTAGGTCTGGGTTAGGTCTAGGATTTGCTCTCATCAGACTCATACTTTCGCATTCTTCACATACTTGTTGAACGGATCCTGGGTTTTTTCTGGTTTGGATCACGTAGTAATGTGGGACCACACTGAAACAGTCAATTAAACCTGGTTTCGATCAATATTTTAGAGAATAATTCATGGTAGGTCTAGGTTAGGTCTGGGATTTGCCCTCATCAGGCTCATACTTTCGCATATTTCTCATACTTCATGGCTAGATCCTGGGTTTTTTCTGGTTTGGATCACGTAGTAGTGTGGTACCACACTGAAACAGTCCAATAAACCTGGTTGCGATCAATATTTTAGAGGATAACGCATGTTAGGTCTGGGTTAGGTCTAGTATTTGCCCTCATCAGGCTCATTCTTTCGCATATTTCTCAAACTTGATGGCTAGATCCTGGGCTTTTTCTGGATTGCATCACGTAGTAATGTAGTACCACACTGAAACATTCATTTAAACCTGGTCTTGATAAATATTTCAGAGGATAACGCATGTTAGGTCTGGGTTAGGTCTAGGATTTGCACTCATCAGGCTCATACTTTCGCATATTTCTCATACTTCATGGCTAGATCCTGGGCTTTTTCTGGATTGCATCACGTAGTAATGAAGTACAACACTGAAACAGTCAATTGAACCTGGTCTCCATCAATATCTTAGAGGACAACGCAAGTTAGGTCTGGGATAGGTCTTGGATTTGCCCTCATCAGGCTCATACTTTCGCATATTTCTCATACTTCATGGCTAGATCCTGGGCTTTTTCTGGATTGCATCACGTAGTAATGTGGTACCACGCTGAAACAGTCAACTAAACCTGGTTTCGATCAATATTTTGGAGGATAACGCAAGTTAGGTCTGGGTTAGGTCTAGGATTTGCCCTCATCAGTCTCATTCTTTCGCATATTTCTCATACTTGATGGCTAGATCCTGGGCTTTTTCTGGATTGCATCACGTAGTAATGTGGTACCACTCTGAGACAGTCGATTAAACCAGGTTTCGATCAATATTTTAGAGGATAACGCATGTTAGGTCTGGGTTAGGTATACGATTTGCCCTCATCAGGCTCATACTTTCGCATATTTCTCATACTTCATGGCTAGATCCTGGGCTGTTTCTGGATTGTATCACGTAGTAAAGTGGTACCACGCTGAAACAGTCAATTAAACCTGGTTTCCATCAATATCTTAGAGGACAACGCAAGTTAGGTCTGGGATAGGTCTGGGATTTGCCCTCATCAGACTCATACTTTCGCGTTTTTCACATACTTGTTGAACAGATCCTGGGTTTTTTCTGATTTGGATCACGTAGTAATGTGGTACCACGCTGAAACAGTCAATTAAACCTGGTTTCGATCAATATTTTAGAGGATACCGCTAGTTAGGTCTGGGATAGGGCTGGGATTCGCCCTAATCAGGTTCATACTTTCGCGTTTTTCACATACTTGTTGAACTGATTCTGGGTTTTTTCTGGTTTGGATTACGTAGTAATGTGGTACCACACTGAAACAATCAATTAAACCTGGTCTTGATAAATATTTTAGAAGATAACGCATGTTAGGTCTGGGTTAGGTCTGGGATTTGCCCTCATCAGGCTCATACTTTCGCATATTTCTCATACTTCATGGCTAGATCCTGGGCTGTTTCTGGATTGTATCACGTAGTAATGTGGTACCACGCTGAAACAGTCAACTAAACCTGGTTTCGATCAATATTTTGGAGGATAACGCAAGTTAGGTCTGGGATAGGTCTAGGATTTGCCCTCATCAGGCTCTTACTTACGCATATTTCTCATACTTCATGGCTAGATCCTGGGCTATTTCTGGATTGGATCACGTAGTAAAGTGGTACCACACTGAAACATTCAATGAAACCTGGTCTGGATAAATATTTTAGAGGATAACGCATCTTAGGTCTGGGTTAGGTCTAAGATTTGCCCTCATCAGGCTCACAGTTTCGCGTTTTTCACATACTTGTTGAACAGATCCTGGGCTTTTTCTGGTTTGGATCACGAAGTAGTGTGGTACCTCACTGAAACAGTCCATTAAACCTGGTTGCGATCAATATTTTAGAGGATAACGCATGTTAGGTCTAGGTTAGGTCTGGGATTTGCTCTCATCAGGATCATTCTTTCGCATATTTCTCATACTTGATGGCTAGATCCTGGGCTTTTTGTGGATTGCATGACGTAGTAATGTAGTACCACACTGAAACAGTCAATGAAACCTGGTTTCCATCAATATTTTAGAGGACAACGCAAGTTAGGTTTAGGTAAGGCCTGAGATTTTCACTGATCAGACTCATTCTTTCGCATATTTCTCATACATGTTGAACAGATCCTGGGTTTTTTCTGGTTTGGATCACGTAGTAATGTGGTACCACACTGAAACAACCAATTAAACCTGGTCTTGATAAATATTTTAGAGGATAACGCATGTTAGGTCTGGGTTAGGTCTAGGATTTGCCCTCATCAGGCTCATACTTTCGCATATTTCACATACTTCATGGCTAGATCCTGGGCTGTTTCTGGATTGTATCACGTAGTAATGTGGTACCACGCTGAAACAGTCAACTAAACCTGGTTTCGATCAATACCTTGGAGGATAACGCAAGTTAGGTCTGGGATAGGTCTAAGATTTGCCCTCATCAGGCTCCTACTTTCGCATATTTCTCATACTTCATGGCTAGATCCTGGGCTATTTCTGGATTGGATCACGTACTAAAGCGGTACCACACTGAAACATTCAATGAAACCTGGTCTTGATAAATATTTTTGAGGATAACGCATGTTAGGTCTGGGATAGGTCTGTGATTTGCCCTCATCAGGCTCATACTTTCGCACACTTGACATAATCGTTGATCAGATGCTGGGTTTTTTTCTGGTTTAGATCAGGTAGTAATGTGGTACCACACTGAAACAGTCGATTAAACCTGGTTTCGATCAATATTATTGAGGACAACGCAAGTTAGGTTTAGGTAAGGCCTGAGATTTTCACACATCAGACTCATACTTCCGCATTCTTCACATACTTGTTGAACAGATCCTGGGTTTTTTCTGGTTTGGATCACGTAGTAATGAGGTACCACACTGAAACATTCTATTAAACCTGGTCTTGATAAATATTTTAGAGAATAACGCATGTTAGGTCTGGGTTAGGTCTAGGATTTGCCCTCATCAGGCTCATACTTTCGCATATTTCTCATACTTTATGGCTAGATCCTGGGCTATTTCTGGATTGGATCACGTACTAAAGCGGTACCACACTGAAACATTCAATGAAACCTGGTCTGGATAAATATTTTAGAGGATAACGCATATTAGGTCAAGGTTAGGTCTAAGATTTGCCCTCATCAGGCTCAGAGTTTCGCGTTTTTCACATACTTGTTGAACAGAACCTGGGTTGCTTCTGGTTTGGATCACGTAGTAATGTGGTACCACACTGAAACATTCAATTAAACCTGGTCTTGATAAATATTTTTGAGGATAACGCATGTTAGGTCTGGGATAGGTCTGTGATTTGCCCTCATCAGGCTCATACTTTCCCAGTTTTAACATGCATGTTGACCTGATCGAGGGTTTTTTCTGCTTTGGATCGCGTAGTAAAGTGGTACCACAATAAAACAGTCAATTAAACCTGGTTTCGATCAATATTTTAGAGGATATCGCAAGTTAGGTCTGGGATAGGTCTGGGATTTTCCCTCATCAGACTCATACTTTCGCACACTTGACATAATCGTTGATCAGATGCTGGGTTTTTTTCTGGTTTGGATCAGGTAGTAATGTGGTACCACACTGAAACAGTCGATTAAACCTGGTTTCGATCAATATTATTGAGGATAACGCATGTTAGGTCTAGGTTAGGCCTGGGATTTTCACTCATCAGTCTCATACTTTCGCATTCTTCACATACTTGTTGAACGGATCCTGGGTTTTTTCTGGTTTGGATCACGTAGTAATGTGGTACCACACTGATACAGTCGATTAAACCAGGTTTCGATCAATATTTTTGAGGATAACGCATAGTAGGTAGGGTTAGGTCTTGGATTTGCTCTCGTCAGGCTCATACTTCCGCATGTTTCTCATACTTCAAGGCTAGATCCTGGGCTATTTCTGGATTGGACCACGTAGTAATGTGGTACCACACTGAAACAGTCAATGAAACCTGGTTTCGATCAATATTTTAGAGGATAACGCAAGTTAGGTCTGGGATAGGTCTGGGATTCGCCCTAATCAGGCTCATACTTTCGCGTGTTTCACATACTTGTTGTACTGATCCTGGGTTTTTTCTGGTTTGGATCACGTAGTAATGTGGTACCACACTGAAACAGTCGATTAAACCTTGTTTCGATCAATATGTTAGAGGATAACGCAAGTTAGGTCTGGGATAGGTCTGGGATTTGATCTCATCAGACTCATACTTTCGCACCCTTCACATACTCGTTGAGCAGATCCTGGGTTATTTTCTGGTTTGGATCACATAGTAATGTGGTACCACACTGAAACAGTCGATTAAACCAGGTGTCGATCAATATTTTTGAGTATAACGCGTGTTAGGTCTAGGTTAGGCCTGGGATTTTCACTCATCAGACTGATACTTTCGCATTCTTCACATACTTGTTGAACGGATCCTGGGTTTTTTCTGGTTTGGATCACGTAGTAGAGTGGTACCACAATAAAACAGTCAATTAAACCTGGTTTCGATCAATATTTTAGAGGATATCGCAAGTTAGGTCTGGGATAGGTCTGGGATTTGCCCTCATCGGACTCATACTTTCGCACACTTGACATACTCGTTGATCAGATCCTGGGTTTTTTCTGGTTTGGATCACGTAGTAATGTGGTACCACACTGAAACAGTCGATTAAACCTGGTTTCGATCAATATTATTGAGGATAACGCATGTTAGGTCTAGGTTAGGCCTGAGATTTTCACTCATCAGACTCATACTTTCGCATTCTTCACACACTTGATGAACGGATCCTGGGTTTTTTCAGGTTTGGATCACGTAGTAATGTGGGACCACAGTGAAACAGTCCATTAAACCTGGTTTGGATCAATATTTTAGAGGATAGCGTATGTTAGGTCTAGGTTAGGTCTGGGATTTTCACTAATCAGACTCATACTTACGCATTCTTCACATACTTGTTGAACGGATCCTGGGTTTTTTCTGGTTTGGATCACGTAGTAATGTGGTACCACACTGAAACAGTCGATTAAACCTGGTTTCGATCAATATTTTAGAGGATAACGCATGTTAGGTCTGGGATAGGTCTGGGATTAGCCCTCATCAGACTCATACTTTCGCACACTTCACATACTCGTTGACAAGATCCTGGGTTTTTTTCTGGTTTGGATCACGTAGTAATGTGGTACCACACTGAAACAGTCAATGAAACCTGGTTTCGATCAATATTTTCGAGAATAATTCATGTTAGGTCTAGGTTAGGTCTGGGATTTACTCCCATCAGGCTCATTCTTTCGCATATTACTCATACTTGATGGCTAGATCCTGGGCTCTTTCTGGATTGGATCACGTAGTAATGTGGGACCACACTGAAACAGTCAATGAAACCTGGTTTCGATCAATATTTTAGAGAATAATTCATGTTAGGTCTAGGTTAGGTCTGGGATTTACTCCCATCAGGCTCATTCTTTCGCATATTACTCATACTTGATGGCTAGATCCTGGGCTCTTTCTGGATTGGATCACGTAGTAATGTGGGACCACACTGAAACAGTGAATTAAACCTGGTTTCCATCAATATCTTAGGGGACAACGCAAGTTAGGTCTGGGATAGGTCTGGGATTTGCCCTCATCAGGCTCATACTTTCGCGTTTTTCACATACTTGTTGAACAGATCCTGGGTTTTTTCTGGTTTGGATCACGTAGTAGTGTGGTACCACACTGAAACAGTCCATTAAACCTGGTTTGGATCAATATTTTAGAGGATAGCGTATGTTAGGTCTAGGTTAGGTCTGGGATTTTCACTAATCAGACTCATACTTACGCATTCTTCACATACTTGTTGAACGGATCCTGGGTTTTTTCTGGTATGGATCACGTAGTAATGTGGTACCACACTGAAACAGTCGATTAAACCTGGTTTCGATCAATATTTTAGAGGATAACGCATGTTAGGTCTGGGATAGGTCTGGGATTAGCCCTCATCAGACTCATACTTTCGCACACTTCACATACTCGTTGACAAGATCCTGGGTTTTTTTCTGGTTTGGATCACGTAGTAATGTGGTACCACACTGAAACAGTCGATTAAACCTGGTTTCGATCAATATTTTTGAGGATAACGCATGTTAGGTCTGGGATAGGTCTGGGATTTGCCCTCATCAGGCTCATACTTTCCCAGTTTTAACATGCATGTTGACCTGATCGAGGGTTTTTTCTGCTTTGGATCACGTAGTAAAGTGGTACCACAATAAAACATTCAATTAAACCTGGTTTCGATCAATATTTTAGAGGACATCGCAAGTTAGGTCTGGGATAGGTCTGGGATTTGCCCTCATCAGACTCATACTTACGCACACTTGACATACTCGTTGATCAGATCCTGGGTTTTTTTCTGGTTTGGATCACGTAGTAATGTGGTACCACACTGAAACAGTCGATTAAACCTGGTTTCGATCAATATCATTGAGGATAACGCATGTTAGGTCTAGGTTAGGCCTGGGATTTTCACTCATCAGACTCATACTTTCGCATTCTTCACATACTTCTTGAACGGATCCTGGGTTTTTTCTGGTTTGGATCACGTAGTAATGTGGGACCACACTGAAACAGTCAATTAAACCTGGTTTCGACCAATATTTTAGAGAATAGTTCATGTTAGGTCTAGGTTAGGTCTGGGATTTGCTCTCATCAGGCTCATTCTTTCGCATATTTCTCATACTTGATGGCTAGATCCTGGGCTTTTTCTGGAGTGCATCACGTAGTAATGAAGTACAACACTGAAACAGTCCATTAAACCTGGTTTCGACCAATATTTTAGAGAATAATTCATGTTAGGTCTAGGTTAGGTCTGGGATTTGCTCTCATCAGGCTCATTCTTTCGCATATTTCTCATACTTGATGGCTAGATCCTGGGCTTTTTCTGGAGTGCATCACGTAGTAATGAAGTACGATACTGAAACAGTCAATTAAACCTGGTTTCCATCAATATCTTAGAGGACAACGCAAGTTAGGTCTGGCATAGGTCTGGGATTCGCCCTCATCAGGCTCATACTTTGGCGTTTTTCACATACTTGTTGAACAGATCCTGGGTTTTTTCTGGTTTGTATCACGTAGTAGTGTGGTACCACACTGAAACAGTCAATTAAACCTGGTTTCCATCAATATCTTAGAGGACAACGCAAGTTAGGTCTGGCATAGGTCTGGGATTCGCCCTCATCAGGCTCATACTTTCGCGTTTTTCACATACTTGTTGAACAGATCCTTGGTTTTTTCTGGTTTGTATCACGTAGTAGTGTGGTACCACACTGAAACAGTCCATTAAACCTGGTTTGGATCAATATTTTAGAGGATAACGCATGTTAGGTCTAGGTTAGCCCTGGGATTTTCACTCATCGGACTCATACTTTCGCATTCTTCTCATACTTGTTGAACTGGTCCTGGGGTTTTTTTCTGGTTTGGATCACGTAGTAATGTGGGACCACACTGAAACAATCAATTAAACCTGGTCTTGATAAATATGTTAGAGGATAACGCATGTTAGGTCAAGGTTAGGTCTAAGATTTGCCCTCATCAGGCTCACAGTTACGCGTTTTTCAGATACTTGTTGACCAGATCCTGGGTTTTTTCTGGTTTGGATCACGAAGTAGTGTGGTACCACACTGACACAGTCCATTAAACCTTGTTTCGCTCAATATTTTAGAGGATAACGCATGTTAGGTCTGGGATAGGTCTGGGATTTGCCCTCATCAGACTCATACTTTCGCACACTTCACATACTCGTTGAACAGATCCTGGGTTATTTTCAGGTTTGGATCACATAGTAATGTGGTACCACACCGAAACAGCCGATTAAACCAGGTTTCGATGAATATTTTTGAGGATAACGCATGTTAGGTCTAGGTTAGGCCTGGGATTTTCACTCATCAGACTTATACTTTCGCATTCTTCACATACTTGTTGAACGGATCCTGGGTTTTTTCTGGTTTGGATCACGTTGTAATGTGGTACCACACCGAAACAGCCGATTAAACCAGGTTTCGATGAATATTTTAGAGAATAATTCATGATAGGTCTAGGTTAGGTCTGGGATTTGCTCTCATCAGACTCATACTTTCGCATTCTTCACATACTTGTTGAACGGATCCTGGGTTTTTTCTGGTTTGGATCACGTTGTAATGTGGGACCACACTGAAACAATCAATTAAACCTGGTCTTGATAAATATTTTAGAGGATAACGCATGTTAGGTTTGGGTTAGGTTTAGGATTTGCCCTCAGCAGGCTCATACTTTCGCATATCTCACATACTTCATGGCTAGATCCTGGGCTGTTTCTGGATTGTATCACGTAGTAATGTGGTACCACGCTGAAACAGTCAATTAAACCTGGTTTCGATCAATATTTTAGAGAATAATTCATGTTAGGTCTAGGTTAGGTCTGGGATTTGCTCTCATCAAGCTCGTTCTTTCGCATATTTCTCATACTTGATGGCTAGATTCTGGGCTTTTTCTGGATTGCATCACGCAGTAATGTGGTACCACGCTGAAACAGTCAATTAAACCTGGTTTCGATCAATATTTTAGAGGATAACGCATGTTAGGTCTGGGATAGGTCTGGGATTAGCCCTCATCAGACTCATACTTTCGCACACTTCACATACTCGTTGACAAGATCCTGGGTTTTTTTCTGGTTTGCATCACGTAGTAATGTGGTACCACACTGAAACAGTCGATTAAACCTGGTTTCGATCAATATTTTTGAGGATAACGCATGTTAGGTCTGGGATAGGTCTGGGATTTGCCCTCATCAGGCTCATACTATCCCAGTTTTAACATGCATGTTGACCTGATCGAGGGTTTTTTCTGCTTTGGATCACGTAGTAAAGTGGTACCACAATAAAACATTCAATTAAACCTGGTTTCGATCAATATTTTAGAGGATATCGCAAGTTAGGTCTGGGATAGGTCTGGGATTTGCCCTCATCAGGCTCATACTTTCGCACACTTCACATACTCGTTGAACAGATCCTGGGTTACTTTCTGGTTTGGATCATATAGTAATGTGGTACCACACTGAAACAGTCGATTAAACCAGGTTTCGCTCAATATTTTAGAGGATAACGCATGTTAGGTCTGGGTCAGGCCTGGGATTTTCACTCATCAGACTCATACTTTCGCATTCTTCACATACTTGTTGAACGGATCCTGGGTTTTTTCTGGTTTGGATCACGTAGAAATGTGGGACCACAATGAAACAATCAATTAAACCTGGTCTTGATAAATATTTTAGAGGATAACGCATGTTAGGTTTGGGTTAGGTCTAGGATTTGCCCTCGTCAGGCTCATACTTTCGCATATTTCTCATACTTCATGGCTAGAACCTGGGCTATTTCAGGATTGGATCACGTAGTAATGTGGTACCACACTGAAACAGTCAATTAAACCTGGTTTCGATCAATATTTTAGAGAATAATTCATGATAGGTCTAGGTTAGGTCTGGGATTTGCTCTCATCAGACTCATACTTTCGCATTCTTCACATACTTGTTGAACGGATCCTGGGTTTTTTCTGGTTTTGATCACGTAGTAATGTGGTACCACACAGAAACATTCAATTAAACCTTGTCTTGATAAATATTTTAGAGAATAACGCATGTTAGGTCTAGGTTAGGTCTGGGATTTGCTCTCATCAAGCTCGTTCTTTCGCATATTTCTCATACTTGATGGCTAGATTCTGGGCTTTTTCTGGATTGCATCACGCAGTAATGTGGTACCACGCTGAAACAGTCAATTAAACCTGGTTTCGATCAATATTTTAGAGGATAACGCATGTTAGGTCTGGGATAGGTCTGGGATTAGCCCTCATCAGACTCATACTTTCGCACACTTCACATACTCGTTGACAAGATCCTGGGTTTTTTTCTGGTTTGCATCACGTAGTAATGTGGTACCACACTGAAACAGTCGATTAAACCTGGTTTCGATCAATATTTTTGAGGATAACGCATGTTAGGTCTGGGATAGGTCTGGGATTTGCCCTCATCAGGCTCATACTATCCCAGTTTTAACATGCATGTTGACCTGATCGAGGGTTTTTTCTGCTTTGGATCACGTAGTAAAGTGGTACCACAATAAAACATTCAATTAAACCTGGTTTCGATCAATATTTTAGAGGATATCGCAAGTTAGGTCTGGGATAGGTCTGGGATTTGCCCTCATCAGGCTCATACTTTCGCACACTTCACATACTCGTTGAACAGATCCTGGGTTACTTTCTGGTTTGGATCATATAGTAATGTGGTACCACACTGAAACAGTCGATTAAACCAGGTTTCGCTCAATATTTTAGAGGATAACGCATGTTAGGTCTGGGTCAGGCCTGGGATTTTCACTCATCAGACTCATACTTTCGCATTCTTCACATACTTGTTGAACGGATCCTGGGTTTTTTCTGGTTTGGATCACGTAGTAATGTGGGTCCACACTGAGACAATCAATTAAACCTGGTTTCGATCAATAGTTTAGAGAATAATTCATGTTAGGTCTAGGTTAGGTCTGGGATTTACTCTCATCAGGCTCATTCTTTCGCATATTTCTCATACTTGATGGCTAGATCCTGGGCTTTTTCTGGAGTGCATCACGTAGTAATGAAGTACAACACTGAAACAGTCAATTAAACCTGGTTTCCATCAATATTTTAGAGGACAACGCAAGTTAGGTCTGGCATAGGTCTGGGATTCGCCCTCATCAGGTTCATACTTTCGCGTTTTTCACATAATTGTTGAACAGATCCTGGGGTTTTTCTGGTTTGGATCCCGTAGTAGTGTGGTACCACACTGAAACAGTCCATTAAACCTGGTTTCGCTCAATATTTTAGAGGATAACGCATGTTAGGTCTAGGTCAGGCCTGGGATTTTCACTCATCAGACTCATACTTTCGCATTCTTCACATACTTGTTGAACGGATCCTGGGTTTTTTCTGGTTTGGATCACGTAGTAATGTGGGTCCACACTGAGACAGTCCATTAAACCTGGTTTCGATCAATATTTTAGAGAATAATTCATGTTAGGTCTAGGTTAGGTCTGGGATTTGCTCTCATCAGGCACATTCTTTCGCATATTTCTCATACTTCATGGCTAGATCCTGGGCTTTTTCTGGATTGCATCACGTTGTAATGTGGGACCACACTGAAACAATCAATTAAACCTGGTCTTGATAAATATTTTAGAGGATAACGCATGTTAGGTTTGGGTTAGGTCTAGGATTTGCCCTCAGCAGGCTCATACTTTCGCATATCTCTCATACTTCATGGCTAGATCCTGGGCTGTTTCTGGATTGTATCTCGTAGTAATGTGGTTCCACGCTGAAACAGTCAATTAAACCTGGTTTCGATCAATATTTTAGAGAATAATTCATATTAGGTCTAGGTTAGGTCTGGGATTTGCTCTCATCAGGCTCGTTCTTTCGCATATTTCTCATACTTGATGGCTGGATCCTGGGCTTTTTCTGGATTGCATCACGGAGTAATGAAGTACAACACTGAAACAGTCAATTAAACCTGGTTTCCATCAATATCTTAGAGGACAACGCAAGTTAGGTCTGGGATAGGTCTGGGATTTGCCCTCATCAGGCTCATACTTTCGCGTTTTTCACATACTTGTTGAACAGATCCTGGGTTTTTTCTGGTTTGGATCACGTAGTAGCGTGGTACCACACTGAAACAGTCCATCAAACCTGGTTTGGATCAACATTTTAGAGGATAACGCATGTTAGGTCTAGGTTAGGTCTGGGATTTTCACTCATCAGACTCATACTTTCGCTCACTTCACATACTCGTTGAACAGATCCTGGGTTACATTCTGGTTTGGATCATATAGTAATGTGGTACCACACTGAAACAGTCGATTAAACCAGGTTTCGATCAATATTTTTGAGGATAACGCATGTTGGGTCTAGGTTAGGCCTGGGATTTTCACTCATCAGACTCATACTTTCGCATTCTTCACATACTTGTTGAACGGATCCTGGGTTTTTTCTGGTTTGGATCACGTTGTAATGTGGGTCCACACTGAAACAGTCAATTAAACCTGGTTTCGACCAATATTTTAGAGAATAATTCGTGTTAGGTCTAGGTTAGGTCTGGGATTTGCTCTCATCAGGCTCATTCTTTCGCATATTTCTCATACTTGATGGCTAGATCCTGGGCTTTTTCTGGATTGCATCACGTAGTAATGTGGTACCACACTGAAACAGTCCATTAAACCTGGTTTCGCTCAATATTTTTGAGGATAACGCATGTTAGGTCAAGGTTAGGTCTAAGATTTGCCCTCATCAGACTCACAGTTTCGCACCCTTCACATACTCGTTGATCAGATCCTGGGTTTTTTCTGGTTTACATCACGTAGTAATGTGGGACCACACTGAAACAGTCAATTAAATCTGGTTTCGATCAATATTTTAGAGAATAATTCATGTTGGGTCTAGGTTAGGCCTGGGATTTTCACTCATCAGACTCATACATTCGCATTCTTCACATACTTGTTGAACGGATCCTGGGTTTTTTCAGGTTTGGATCACGTAGTAATGTGGGACCACACTGAAACAATCAATTAAACCTGGTCTTGATAAATATTTTGGAGGATAACTCATGTTAGGTCTGGGTTAGGTCTAGGATTTGCCCTCATCAGGCTCATACTTTCGCATATTTCTCATACTTCATGGCTAGATCCTGGGCTGTTTCTGGATTGTATCACGTAGTAATGTGGTACCACGCTGAAACAGTCAATTAAACCTGGTTTCGATCAATATTTTGGAGGATAACGCAAGTTAGGTCTGGGATAGGTCTAGGATTTGCCCTCATCAGGCTCTTACTTTCGCATATTTCTCATACTTCATGGCTTGAGCCTGGGCTATTTCTGGATTGGATCACGTAGTAAAGTGGTACCACACTGAAACATTCAATGAAACCTGGTCTGGATAAATATCTTAGAGGATAATGCATCTTAGGTCTAGGTTAGGTCTGGGATTTTCACTCATCAGACTCATACTTTCGCATTCTTCACATACTTGTTGAACGGATCCTGGGTTTTTTCTGGTTTGGATCACGTAGAAATGTGGGACCACAATGAAACAATCAATTAAACCTGGTCTTGATAAATATTTTAGAGGATAACGCATGTTAGGTTTGGGTTAGGTCTAGGATTTGCCCTCGTCAGGCTCATACTTTCGCATATTTCTCATACTTCATGGCTAGAACCTGGGCTATTTCAGGATTGGATCACGTAGTAATGTGGTACCACACTGAAACAGTCAATTAAACCTGGTTTCGATCAATATTTTAGAGAATAATTCATGATAGGTCTAGGTTAGGTCTGGGATTTGCTCTCATCAGACTCATACTTTCGCATTCTTCACATACTTGTTGAACGGATCCTGGGTTTTTTCTGGTTTTGATCACGTAGTAATGTGGTACCACACAGAAACATTCAATTAAACCTTGTCTTGATAAATATTTTAGAGAATAACGCATGTTAGGTCTGGGTTAGGTCTAGGATTTGCCCTCATCAGGCTCATACTTTCGCGTATCTCTCATACTTCATGGCTAGATCCTGGGCCATTTCTGGATTGGATCATGTAGTAATGTGGCACCACACTGAAACAGTCAATTAAACCTGCTTTTAATCAATATTTTAGAGAATAATTCATGTTAGGTCTAGGTTAGGTCAGGGATTTACTCTCATCAGGCTCATTCTTTCACATATTTCTCATACTTGATGGCTAGATCCTGGGCTTTTTCTGGATTGCATCACGTAGTAATGAAGTACAACACTGAAACAGTCAATTAAACTTGGTTTCCATCAATATTTTAGAGGACAACGCATGTTAGGTCTAGGTTAGGCCTGGGATTTGCCCTCATCAGGGTCATACTGTCGCAGTTTTAACATACTTGTTCAACGGATCCTGGGTTTTTTCTGGTTTGGTTCAGGTAGTAATGTGGTACCACACTGAAACATTCAATTAAACCTGGTCTTGATAAATATTTTAGAGGATAACGCATGTTAGGTTTGGGTTAGGTCTAGGATTTGCCCTCATCAGGCTCATACTTTCGCATATTTCTCATACTTCATGGCTAGATCCTGGGTTTTTTCTGGTTTGGCTCACGTAGTAATGTGGTACCACACTGAAACAGTCCATTAAACCTGGTTGCGATCAATATTTTAGAGGATAACGCATGTTAGGTCTGGGTTAGGTCTAGTATTTGCCCTCATCAGGCTCATTCTTTCGCATATTTCTCAAACTTGATGGCTAGATCCTGGGCTTTTTCTGGATTGCATCACGTAGTAATGTAGTACCACACTGAAACATTCATTTAAACCTGGTCTTGATAAATATTTCAGAGGATAACGCATGTTAGGTCTGGGTTAGGTCTAGGATTTGCACGCATCAGGCTCATACTTTCGCATATTTCTCATACTTCATGGCTAGATCCTGGGCTTTTTCTGGATTGCATCACGTAGTAATGAAGTACAACACTGAAACAGTCAATTGAACCTGGTCTCCATCAATATCTTAGAGGACAACGCAAGTTAGGTCTGGGATAGGTCTTGGATTTGCCCTCATCAGGCTCATACTTTCGCATATTTCTCATACTTCATGGCGAGATCCTGGGCTATTTCTGGATTGGATCACGTAGTAAAGTGGTACCACACTGAAACATTCAATGAAACCTGGTCTGGATAAATATTTTAGAGGATAACGCATGTTAGGTCTGGGTTAGGTCTAGGATTTGCCCTCATCAGGCTCATTCTTTCGCATATTTCTCATACTTGATGGCTAGATCCTGGGCTTTTTCTGGATTGCATCACGTAGTAATGTGGTACCACTCTGAGACAGTCGATTAAACCAGGTTTCGATCAATATTTTAGAGGATAACGCATGTTAGGTCTGGGTTAGGTCTACGATTTGCCCTCATCAGGCTCATACTTTCGCATATTTCTCATACTTCATGGCTAGATCCTGGGCTGTTTCTGGATTGTATCACGTAGTAAAGTGGTACCACACTGAAACAGTCAATTAAACCTGGTTTCCATCAATATCTTAGAGGACAACGCAAGTTAGGTCTGGGATAGGTCTGGGATTTGCCCTCATCAGACTCATACTTTCGCGTTTTTCACATACTTGTTGAACAGATCCTGGGTTTTTTCTGATTTGGATCACGTAGTAATGTGGTACCACGCTGAAACAGTCAATTAAACCTGGTTTCGATCAATATTTTAGAGGATACCGCAAGTTAGGTCTGGGATAGGGCTGGGATTCGCCCTAATCAGGTTCATACTTTCGCGTTTTTCACATACTTGTTGAACTGATCCTGGGTTTTTTCTGGTTTGGATCACGTAGTAATGTGGTACCACACTGAAACAATCAATTAAACCTGGTCTTGATAAATATTTTAGAAGATAACGCATGTTAGGTCTGGGTTAGGTCTGGGATTTGCCCTCATCAGGCTCATACTTTCGCATATTTCTCATACTTCATGGCTAGATCCTGGGCTGTTTCTGGATTGTATCACGTAGTAATGTGGTACCACGCTGAAACAGTCAACTAAATCTGGTTTCGATCAATATTTTGGAGGATAACGCAAGTTAGGTCTGGGATAGGTCTAGGATTTGCCCTCATCAGGCTCTTACTTTCGCATATTTCTCATACTTCATGGCTAGATCCTGGGCTATTTCTGGATTGGATCACGTAGTAAAGTGGTACCACACTGAAACGTTCAATGAAACCTGGTCTGGATAAATATTTTAGAGGATAACGCATATTAGGTCTGGGTTAGGTCTAAGATTTGCCCTCATCAGGCTCACAGTTTCGCGTTTTTCACATACTTGTTGAACAGATCCTGGGTTTTTTCTGGTTTGGATCACGAAGTAGTGTGGTACCACACTGAAACAGTCCATTAAACCTGGTTGCGATCAATATTTTAGAGGATAACGCATGTTAGGTCTAGGTTAGGTCTGGGATTTGCTCTCATCAGGATCATTCTTTCGCATATTTCTCATACTTGATGGCTAGATCCTGGGCTTTTTGTGGATTGCATTACGTAGTAATGTAGTACCACACTGAAACAGTCAATGAAACCTGGTTTCCATCAATATTTTAGAGGACAACGCAAGTTAGGTTTAGGTAAGGCCTGAGATTTTCACTGATCAGACTCATTCTTTCACATATTTCTCATACATGTTGAACAGATCCTGGGTTTTTTCTGGTTTGGATCACGTAGTAATGTGGTACCACACGGAAACAACCAATTAAACCTGGTCTTGATAAATATTTTAGAGGATAACGCATGTTAGGTCTGGGTTAGGTCTAGGATTTGCCCTCATCAGGCTCATACTTTCGCATATTTCACATACTTCATGGCTAGATCCTGGGCTGTTCCTGGATTGTATCACGTAGTAATGTGGTACCACGCTGAAACAGTCAACTAAACCTGGTTTCGATCAATACTTTGGAGGATAACGCAAGTTAGGTCTGGGATAGGTCTAAGATTTGCCCTCATCAGGCTCCTACTTTCGCATATTTCTCATACTTCATGGCTAGATCCTGGGCTATTTCTGGATTGGATCACGTAGTAAAGTGGTACCACACTGAAACATTCAATGAAACCTGGTCTGGATAAATATTTTAGAGGATAACGCATCTTAGGTCTGGGTTAGATCTAAGATTTGCCCTCATCAGGCTCACAGTTTCGTGTTTTTCACATACTTGTTGAACAGATCCTGGGTTTTTTCAGGTTTGGATCACGATGTAGTGTGGTACCACACTGGAACAGTCCATTAAACCTGGTTTCGCTCAATATTTTAGAGGATAACGCATGTTAGGTCTAGGTTAAGTCTAGGATTTGCTCTCATCAGGCTCATTCTTTCGCATATTTCTCATACTTGATGGCTAGATCCTGGGCTTTTTCTGGATTGCATCACGTAGTAATGTAGTACCACACTGAAACAGTTTATGAAACCTGGTTTTCATCAATATTTTAGAGGACAACGCAAGTTAGGTTTAGGTAAGGCCTGAGATTTTCACACATCAGACTCATACTTCCGCATTCTTCACATACTTGTTGAACAGATCCTGGGTTTTTTCTGGTTTGGATCACGTAGTAATGAGGTACCACACTGAAACATTCAATTAAACCTGGTCTTGATAAATATTTTAGAGAATAACGCATGTTAGGTCTGGGTTAGGTCTAGGATTTGCCCTCATCAGGCTCATACTTTCGCATATTTCTCATACTTTATGGCTAGATCCTGGGCTATTTCTGGATTGGATCACGTACTAAAGCGGTACCACACTGAAACATTCAATGAAACCTGGTCTGGACAAATATTTTAGAGGATAACGCATATTAGGTCAAGGTTAGGTCTAAGATTTGCCCTCATCAGGCTCAGAGTTTCGCGTTTTTCACATACTTGTTGAACAGAACCTGGGTTGCTTCTGGTTTGGATCACGTAGTAATGTGGTACCACACTGAAACATTCAATTAAACCTGGTCTTGATAAATATTTTTGAGGATAACGCATGTTAGGTCTGGGATAGGTCTGTGATTTGCCCTCATCAGGCTCATACTTTCCCAGTTTTAACATGCATGTTGACCTGATCGAGGGTTTTTTCTGCTTTGGATCACGTAGTAATGTGGTACCACACTGAAACAGTCGATTAAACCAGGTTTCGATCAATATTTTTGAGGATAGCGCATGTTAGGTCTGGGTTAGGTCTAGGATTTGCTCTCGTCAGGCTCATACTTCCGCATGTTTCTCATACTTCAAGGCTAGATCCTGGGCTATTTCTGGATTGGACCACGTAGTAATGTGGTACCACACTGAAACAGTCAATGAAACCTGGTTTCGATCAATATTTTAGAGGATAACGCAAGTTAGGTCTGGGATAGGTCTGGGATTCGCCCTAATCAGGCCCATACTTTCGCGTGTTTCACATACTTGTTGTACTGATCCTGGGTTTTTTCTGGTTTGGATCACGTAGTAATGTGGTACCACACTGAAACAGTCGATTAAACCTGGTTTCGATCAATATATTAGAGGATAACGCAAGTTAGGTCTGGGATAGGTCTGGGATTTGATCTCATCAGACTCATACTTTCGCACCCTTCACATACTCGTTGATCAGATCCTGGGTTATTTTCTGGTTTGGATCACATAGTAATGTGGTACCACACTGAAACAGTCGATTAAACCAGCTGTCGATCAATATTTTTGAGGATAACGCATGTTAGGTCTAGGTTAGGCCTGGGATTTTCACTCATCAGACTGATACTTTCGCATTCTTCACATACTTGTTGAACGGATCCTGGGTTTTTTCTGGTTTGGATCACGTAGTAGAGTGGTACCACAATAAAACAGTCAATTAAACCTGGTTTCGATCAATATTTTAGAGGATATCGCAAGTTAGGTCTGGGATAGGTCTGGGATTTGCCCTCATCGGACTCATACTTTCGCACACTTGACATACTCGTTGATCAGATCCTGGGCCATTTCTGGATTGGATCATGTAGTAATGTGGCACCACACTGAAACAGTCAATTAAACCTGCTTTTAATCAATATTTTAGAGAATAATTCATGTTAGGTCTAGGTTAGGTCAGGGATTTACTCTCATCAGGCTCATACTTTCACATATTTCTCATACTTGATGGCTAGATCCTGGGCTTTTTCTGGATTGCATCACGTAGTAATGAAGTACAACACTGAAACAGTCAATTAAACTTGGTTTCCATCAATATTTTAGAGGACAACGCATGTTAGGTCTAGGTTAGGCCTGGGATTTGCCCTCATCAGGGTCATACTGTCGCAGTTTTAACATACTTGTTCAACGGATCCTGGGTTTTTTCTGGTTTGGTTCAGGTAGTAATGTGGTACCACACTGAAACATTCAATTAAACCTGGTCTTGATAAATATTTTAGAGGATAACGCATGTTAGGTTTGGGTTAGGTCTAGGATTTGCCCTCATCAGGCTCATACTTTCGCATATTTCTCATACTTCATGGCTAGATCCTGGGTTTTTTCTGGTTTGGCTCACGTAGTAATGTGGTACCACACTGAAACAGTCCATTAAACCTGGTTGCGATCAATATTTTAGAGGATAACGCATGTTAGGTCTGGGTTAGGTCTAGTATTTGCCCTCATCAGGCTCATTCTTTCGCATATTTCTCAAACTTGATGGCTAGATCCTGGGCTTTTTCTGGATTGCATCACGTAGTAATGTAGTACCACACTGAAACATTCATTTAAACCTGGTCTTGATAAATATTTCAGAGGATAACGCATGTTAGGTCTGGGTTAGGTCTAGGATTTGCCCTCATCAGGCTCATTCTTTCGCATATTTCTCATACTTGATGGCTAGATCCTGGGCTTTTTCTGGATTGCATCACGTAGTAATGTGGTACCACTCTGAGACAGTCGATTAAACCAGGTTTCGATCAATATTTTAGAGGATAACGCATGTTAGGTCTGGGTTAGGTCTACGATTTGCCCTCATCAGGCTCATACTTTCGCATATTTCTCATACTTCATGGCTAGATCCTGGGCTGTTTCTGGATTGTATCACGTAGTAAAGTGGTACCACACTGAAACAGTCAATTAAACCTGGTTTCCATCAATATCTTAGAGGACAACGCAAGTTAGGTCTGGGATAGGTCTGGGATTTGCCCTCATCAGACTCATACTTTCGCGTTTTTCACATACTTGTTGAACAGATCCTGGGTTTTTTCTGATTTGGATCACGTAGTAATGTGGTACCACGCTGAAACAGTCAATTAAACCTGGTTTCGATCAATATTTTAGAGGATACCGCAAGTTAGGTCTGGGATAGGGCTGGGATTCGCCCTAATCAGGTTCATACTTTCGCGTTTTTCACATACTTGTTGAACTGATCCTGGGTTTTTTCTGGTTTGGATCACGTAGTAATGTGGTACCACACTGAAACAATCAATTAAACCTGGTCTTGATAAATATTTTAGAAGATAACGCATGTTAGGTCTGGGTTAGGTCTGGGATTTGCCCTCATCAGGCTCATACTTTCGCATATTTCTCATACTTCATGGCTAGATCCTGGGCTGTTTCTGGATTGTATCACGTAGTAATGTGGTACCACGCTGAAACAGTCAACTAAACCTGGTTTCGATCAATATTTTGGAGGATAACGCAAGTTAGGTCTGGGATAGGTCTAGGATTTGCCCTCATCAGGCTCTTACTTTCGCATATTTCTCATACTTCATGGCTAGATCCTGGGCTATTTCTGGATTGGATCACGTAGTAAAGTGGTACCACACTGAAACGTTCAATGAAACCTGGTCTGGATAAATATTTTAGAGGATAACGCATATTAGGTCTGGGTTAGGTCTAAGATTTGCCCTCATCAGGCTCACAGTTTCGCGTTTTTCACATACTTGTTGAACAGATCCTGGGTTTTTTCTGGTTTGGATCACGAAGTAGTGTGGTACCACACTGAAACAGTCCATTAAACCTGGTTGCGATCAGTATTTTAGAGGATAACGCATGTTAGGTCTAGGTTAGGTCTGGGATTTGCTCTCATCAGGATCATTCTTTCGCATATTTCTCATACTTGATGGCTAGATCCTGGGCTTTTTGTGGATTGCATTACGTAGTAATGTAGTACCACACTGAAACAGTCAATGAAACCTGGTTTCCATCAATATTTTAGAGGACAACGCAAGTTAGGTTTAGGTAAGGCCTGAGATTTTCACTGATCAGACTCATTCTTTCACATATTTCTCATACATGTTGAACAGATCCTGGGTTTTTTCTGGTTTGGATCACGTAGAAATGTGGTACCACACTGAAACAACCAATTAAACCTAGTCTTGATAAATATTTTAGAGGATAACGCATGTTAGGTCTGGGTTAGGTCTAGGATTTGCCCTCATCAGGCTCATACTTTCGCATATTTCACATACTTCATGGCTAGATCCTGGGCTGTTCCTGGATTGTATCACGTAGTAATGTGGTACCACGCTGAAACAGTCAACTAAACCTGGTTTCGATCAATACTTTGGAGGATAACGCAAGTTAGGTCTGGGATAGGTCTAAGATTTGCCCTCATCAGGCTCCTACTTTCGCATATTTCTCATACTTCATGGCTAGATCCTGGGCTATTTCTGGATTGGATCACGTAGTAAAGTGGTACCACACTGAAACATTCAATGAAACCTGGTCTGGATAAATATTTTAGAGGATAACGCATCTTAGGTCTGGGTTAGGTCTAAGATTTGCCCTCATCAGGCTCACAGTTTCGTGTTTTTCACATACTTGTTGAACAGATCCTGGGTTTTTTCAGGTTTGGATCACGATGTAGTGTGGTACCACACTGGAACAGTCCATTAAACCTGGTTTCGCTCAATATTTTAGAGGATAACGCATGTTAGGTCTAGGTTAAGTCTGGGATTTGCTCTCATCAGGCTCATTCTTTCGCATATTTCTCATACTTGATGGCTAGATCCTGGGCTTTTTCTGGATTGCATCACGTAGTAATGTAGTACCACACTGAAACAGTTTATGAAACCTGGTTTTCATCAATATTTTAGAGGACAACGCAAGTTAGGTTTAGGTAAGGCCTGAGATTTTCACACATCAGACTCATACTTCCGCATTCTTCACATACTTGTTGAACAGATCCTGGGTTTTTTCTGGTTTGGATCACGTAGTAATGAGGTACCACACTGAAACATTCAATTAAACCTGGTCTTGATAAATATTTTAGAGAATAACGCATGTTAGGTCTGGGTTAGGTCTAGGATTTGCCCTCATCAGGCTCATACTTTCGCATATTTCTCATACTTTATGGCTAGATCCTGGGCTATTTCTGGATTGGATCACGTACTAAAGCGGTACCACACTGAAACATTCAATGAAACCTGGTCTGGACAAATATTTTAGAGGATAACGCATATTAGGTCAAGGTTAGGTCTAAGATTTGCCCTCATCAGGCTCAGAGTTTCGCGTTTTTCACATACTTGTTGAACAGAACCTGGGTTGCTTCTGGTTTGGATCACGTAGTAATGTGGTACCACACTGAAACATTCAATTAAACCTGGTCTTGATAAATATTTTTGAGGATAACGCATGTTAGGTCTGGGATAGGTCTGTGATTTGCCCTCATCAGGCTCATACTTTCCCAGTTTTAACATGCATGTTGACCTGATCGAGGGTTTTTTCTGCTTTGGATCACGTAGTAATGTGGTACCACACAGAAACAGTCGATTAAACCTTGTTTCGATCAATATATTAGAGGATAACGCAAGTTAGGTCTGGGATAGGTCTGGGATTTGATCTCATCAGACTCATACTTTCGCACCCTTCACATACTCGTTGAGCAGATCCTGGGTTATTTTCTGGTTTGGATCACATAGTAATGTGGTACCACACTGAAACAGTCGATTAAACCAGGTGTCGATCAATATTTTTGAGTATAACGCGTGTTAGGTCTAGGTTAGGCCTGGGATTTTCACTCATCAGACTGATACTTTCGCATTCTTCACATACTTGTTGAACGGATCCTGGGTTTTTTCTGGTTTGGATGACGTAGTAGAGTGGTACCACAATAAAACAGTCAATTAAACCTGGTTTCGATCAATATTTTAGAGGATATCGCAAGTTAGGTCTGGGATAGGTCTGGGATTTGCCCTCATCGGACTCATACTTTCGCACACTTGACATACTCGTTGATCAGATCCTGGGTTTTTTCTGGTTTGGATCACGTAGTAATGTGGTACCACACTGAAACAGTCGATTAAACCAGGTTTCGATCAATATTTTTGAGGATAACGCATGTTAGGTCTGGGTTAGGTCTAGGATTTGCTCTCGTCAGGCTCATACTTCCGCATGTTCCTCATACTTCAAGGCTAGATCCTGGGCTATTTCTGGATTGGACCACGTAGTAATGTGGTACCACACTGAAACAGTCAATGAAACCTGGTTTCGATCAATATTTTAGAGGATAACGCAAGTTAGGTCTGGGATAGGTCTGGGATTCGCCCTAATCAGGCCCATACTTTCGCGTGTTTCACATACTTGTTGTACTGATCCTGGGTTTTTTCTGGTTTGGATCACGTAGTAATGTGGTACCACACTGAAACAGTCGATTAAACCTGGTTTCGATCAATATATTAGAGGATAACGCAAGTTAGGTCTGGGATAGGTCTGGGATTTGATCTCACCAGACTCATACTTTCGCACCCTTCACATACTCGTTGAACAGATCCTGGGTTATTTTCTCGTTTGGATCACATAGTAATGTGGTACCACACTGAAACAGTCGATTAAACCAGCTGTCGATCAATATTTTTGAGGATAGCGTATGTTAGGTCTAGGTTAGGTCTGGGATTTTCACTAATCAGACTCATACTTACGCATTCTTCACATACTTGTTGAACGGATCCTGGGTTTTTTCTGGTTTGGATCACGTAGTAATGTGGTACCACACTGAAACAGTCGATTAAACCTGGTTTCGATCAATATTTTAGAGGATAACGCATGTTAGGTCTGGGATAGGTCTGGGATTAGACCTCATCAGACTCATACTTTCGCACACTTCACATACTCGTTGACAAGATCCTGGGTTTTTTTCTGGTTTGGATCACGTAGTAATGTGGTACCACACTGAAACAGTCAATGAAACCTGGTTTCGATCAATATTTTAGAGAATAATTCATGTTAGGTCTAGGTTAGGTCTGGGATTTACTCCCATCAGGCTCATTCTTTCGCATATTACTCATACTTGATGGCTAGATCCTGGCCTCTTTCTGGATTGGATCACGTAGTAATGTGGGACCACACTGAAACAGTCAATGAAACCTGGTATCGATCAATATTTTAGAGAATAATTCATGTTAGGTCTAGGTTAGGTCTGGGATTTACTCCCATCAGGCTCATTCTTTCGCATATTACTCATACTTGATGGCTAGATCCTGGGCTCTTTCTGGATTGGATCACGTAGTAATGTGGGACCACACTGAAACAGTCAATTAAACCTGGTTTCGACCAATATTTTAGAGAATAATTCATGTTAGGTCTAGGTTAGGTCTGGGATTTGCTCTCATCAGGCTCATTCTTTCGCATATTTCTCATATTTGATGGCTAGATCCTGGGCTTTTTCTGGATTGCATCACGTAGTAATGAAGTACGACACTGAAACAGTCAATTAAACCTGGTTTCCATCAATATCTTAGAGGACAACGCAAGTTAGGTCTAGGTTTGGCCTGGGATTTTCACTCATCACACTCATACTTTCGCATTCTTCACATACTTGTTGAACGGATCCTGGGTTTTTTCTGGTTTGGATCACGTAGTAATGTGGGACCACACTGAAACAGTCAATTAAACCTGGTTTCGACCAATATTTTAGAGAATAATTCATGTTAGGTCTAGGTTAGGTCTGGGATTTGCTCTCATCAGGCTCATTCTTTCGCATATTTCTCATATTTGATGGCTAGATCCTGGGCTTTTTCTGGATTGCATCACGTAGTAATGAAGTACGACACTGAAACAGTCAATTAAACCTGGTTTCCATCAATATCTTAGAGGACAACGCAAGTTAGGTCTGGGATAGGTCTGGGATATGCCCTCATCAGGTTCATACTTTTGCGTTTTTCACATAATTGTTGAACAGATCCAGGGTTTTTTCTGGTTTGGATCCCGTAGTAGTGTGGTACCACACTGAAACAGTCCATTAAACCTGGTTTCGCTCAATATTTTAGAGGATAACGCATGTTAGGTCTGGGTCAGGCCTGGGATTTTCACTCATCAGACTCATACTTTCGCATTCTTCACATACTTGTTCAACGGATCCTGGGTTTTTTCTGGTTTGGATCACGTAGTAATGTGGGTCCACACTGAGACAATCAATTAAACCTGGTTTCGATCAATAGTTTAGAGAATAATTCATGTTAGGTCTAGGTTAGGTCTGGGATTTACTCCCATCAGGCTCATTCTTTCGCATATTACTCATACTTGATGGCTAGATCCTGGGCTCTTTCTGGATTGGATCACGTAGTAATGTGGGACCACACTGAAACAGTGAATTAAACCTGGTTTCCATCAATATCTTAGAGGACAACGCAAGTTAGGTCTAGGTTAGCCCTGGGATTTTCACTCATCGGACTCATACTTTCGCATTCTTCTCATACTTGTTGAACTGGTCCTGGGGTTATTTTCTGGTTTGGATCACATAGTAATGTGGTACCACACTGAAACAGTCGATTAAACCAGGTGTCGATCAATATTTTTGAGTATAACGCGTGTTAGGTCTAGGTTAGGCCTGGGATTTTCACTCATCAGACTGATACTTTCGCATTCTTCACATACTTGTTGAACGGATCCTGGGTTTTTTCTGGTTTGGATGACGTAGTAGAGTGGTACCACAATAAAACAGTCAATTAAACCTGGTTTCGATCAATATTTTAGAGGATATCGCAAGTTAGGTCTGGGATAGGTCTGGGATTTGCCCTCATCGGACTCATACTTTCGCACACTTGACATACTCGTTGATCAGATCCTGGGTTTTTTCTGGTTTGGATCACGTAGTAATGTGGTACCACACTGAAACAGTCGATTAAACCAGGTTTCGATCAATATTTTTGAGGATAACGCATGTTAGGTCTGGGTTAGGTCTAGGATTTGCTCTCGTCAGGCTCATACTTCCGCATGTTTCTCATACTTCAAGGCTAGATCCTGGGCTATTTCTGGATTGGACCACGTAGTAATGTGGTACCACACTGAAACAGTCAATGAAACCTGGTTTCGATCAATATTTTAGAGGATAACGCAAGTTAGGTCTGGGATAGGTCTGGGATTCGCCCTAATCAGGCCCATACTTTCGCGTGTTTCACATACTTGTTGTACTGATCCTGGGTTTTTTCTGGTTTGGATCACGTAGTAATGTGGTACCACACTGAAACAGTCGATTAAACCTGGTTTCGATCAATATATTAGAGGATAACGCAAGTTAGGTCTGGGATAGGTCTGGGATTTGATCTCACCAGACTCATACTTTCGCACCCTTCACATACTCGTTGAACAGATGCTGGGTTATTTTCTCGTTTGGATCACATAGTAATGTGGTACCACACTGAAACAGTCGATTAAACCAGCTGTCGATCAATATTTTTGAGGATAGCGTATGTTAGGTCTAGGTTAGGTCTGGGATTTTCACTAATCAGACTCATACTTACGCATTCTTCACATACTTGTTGAACGGATCCTGGGTTTTTTCTGGTTTGGATCACGTAGTAATGTGGTACCACACTGAAACAGTCGATTAAACCTGGTTTCGATCAATATTTTAGAGGATAACGCATGTTAGGTCTGGGATAGGTCTGGGATTAGACCTCATCAGACTCATACTTTCGCACACTTCACATACTCGTTGACAAGATCCTGGGTTTTTTTCTGGTTTGGATCACGTAGTAATGTGGTACCACACTGAAACAGTCAATGAAACCTGGTTTCGATCAATATTTTAGAGAATAATTCATGTTAGGTCTAGGTTAGGTCTGGGATTTACTCCCATCAGGCTCATTCTTTCGCATATTACTCATACTTGATGGCTAGATCCTGGCCTCTTTCTGGATTGGATCACGTAGTAATGTGGGACCACACTGAAACAGTCAATGAAACCTGGTATCGATCAATATTTTAGAGAATAATTCATGTTAGGTCTAGGTTAGGTCTGGGATTTACTCCCATCAGGCTCATTCTTTCGCATATTACTCATACTTGATGGCTAGATCCTGGGCTCTTTCTGGATTGGATCACGTAGTAATGTGGGACCACACTGAAACAGTCAATTAAACCTGGTTTCGACCAATATTTTAGAGAATAATTCATGTTAGGTCTAGGTTAGGTCTGGGATTTGCTCTCATCAGGCTCATTCTTTCGCATATTTCTCATATTTGATGGCTAGATCCTGGGCTTTTTCTGGATTGCATCACGTAGTAATGAAGTACGACACTGAAACAGTCAATTAAACCTGGTTTCCATCAATATCTTAGAGGACAACGCAAGTTAGGTCTAGGTTTGGCCTGGGATTTTCACTCATCACACTCATACTTTCGCATTCTTCACATACTTGTTGAACGGATCCTGGGTTTTTTTTGGTTTGGATCACGTAGTAATGTGGGACCACACTGAAACAGTCAATTAAACCTGGTTTCGACCAATATTTTAGAGAATAATTCATGTTAGGTCTAGGTTAGGTCTGGGATTTGCTCTCATCAGGCTCATTCTTTCGCATATTTCTCATATTTGATGGCTAGATCCTGGGCTTTTTCTGGATTGCATCACGTAGTAATGAAGTACGACACTGAAACAGTCAATTAAACCTGGTTTCCATCAATATCTTAGAGGACAACGCAAGTTAGGTCTGGGATAGGTCTGGGATATGCCCTCATCAGGTTCATACTTTTGCGTTTTTCACATAATTGTTGAACAGATCCAGGGTTTTTTCTGGTTTGGATCCCGTAGTAGTGTGGTACCACACTGAAACAGTCCATTAAACCTGGTTTCGCTCAATATTTTAGAGGATAACGCATGTTAGGTCTGGGTCAGGCCTGGGATTTTCACTCATCAGACTCATACTTTCGCATTCTTCACATACTTGTTCAACGGATCCTGGGTTTTTTCTGGTTTGGATCACGTAGTAATGTGGGTCCACACTGAGACAATCAATTAAACCTGGTTTCGATCAATAGTTTAGAGAATAATTCATGTTAGGTCTAGGTTAGGTCTGGGATTTACTCCCATCAGGCTCATTCTTTCGCATATTACTCATACTTGATGGCTAGATCCTGGGCTCTTTCTGGATTGGATCACGTAGTAATGTGGGACCACACTGAAACAGTGAATTAAACCTGGTTTCCATCAATATCTTAGAGGACAACGCAAGTTAGGTCTAGGTTAGCCCTGGGATTTTCACTCATCGGACTCATACTTTCGCATTCTTCTCATACTTGTTGAACTGGTCCTGGGGTTTTTTTCTGGATTGCATCACGTAGTAATGTGGTACCACACTGAAACAGTCGATTAAACCAGGTTTCGATCAATATTTTTGAGTATAACGCGTGTTAGGTCTAGGTTAGGCCTGGGATTTTCACTCATCAGACTGATACTTTCGCATTCTTCACATACTTGTTGAACGGATCCTGGGTTTTTTCTGGTTTGGATCACGTAGTAGAGTGGTACCACAATAAAACAGTCAATTAAACCTGGTTTCGATCAATATTTTAGAGGATATCGCAAGTTAGGTCTGGGATAGGTCTGGGATTTGCCCTCATCGGACTCATACTTTCGCACACTTGACATACTCGTTGATCAGATCCTGGGTTTTTTCTGGTTTGGATCACGTAGTAATGTGGTACCACACTGAAACAGTCGATTAAACCTGGTTTCGATCAATATTATTGAGGATAACGCATGTTAGGTCTAGGTTAGGCCTGAGATTTTCACTCATCAGACTCATACTTTCGCATTCTTCACACACTTGATGAACGGATCCTGGGTTTTTTCAGGTTTGGATCACGTAGTAATGTGGGACCACAGTGAAACAGTCCATTAAACCTGGTTTGGATCAATATTTTAGAGGATAGCGTATGTTAGGTCTAGGTTAGGTCTGGGATTTTCACTAATCAGACTCATACTTACGCATTCTTCACATACTTGTTGAACGGATCCTGGGTTTTTTCTGGTTTGGATCACGTAGTAATGTGGTACCACATTGAAACAGTCGATTAAACCTGGTTTCGATCAATATTTTAGAGGATAACGCATGTTAGGTCTGGGATAGGTCTGGGATTAGCCCTCATCAGACTCATACTTTCGCACACTTCACATACTCGTTGACAAGATCCTGGGTTTTTTTCTGGTTTGGATCACGTAGTAATGTGGTACCACACTGAAACAGTCAATGAAACCTGGTTTCGATCAATATTTTCGAGAATAATTCATGTTAGGTCTAGGTTAGGTCTGGGATTTACTCCCATCAGGCTCATTCTTTCGCATATTACTCATACTTGATGGCTAGATCCTGGGCTCTTTCTGGATTGGATCACGTAGTAATGTGGGACCACACTGAAACAGTCAATGAAACCTGGTTTCGATCAATATTTTAGAGAATAATTCATGTTAGGTCTAGGTTAGGTCTGGGATTTACTCCCATCAGGCTCATTCTTTCGCATATTACTCATACTTGATGGCTAGATCCTGGGCTCTTTCTGGATTGGATCACGTAGCAATGTGGGACCACACTGAAACAGTGAATTAAACCTGGTTTCCATCAATATCTTAGGGGACAACGCAAGTTAGGTCTGGGATAGGTCTGGGATTTGCCCTCATCAGGCTCATACTTTCGCGTTTTTCACATACTTGTTGAACAGATCCTGGGTTTTTTCTGGTTTGGATCACGTAGTAGTGTGGTACCACACTGAAACAGTCCATTAAACCTGGTTTGGATCAATATTTTAGAGGATAGCGTATGTTAGGTCTAGGTTAGGTCTGGGATTTTCACTAATCAGACTCATACTTACGCATTCTTCACATACTTGTTGAACGGATCCTGGGTTTTTTCTGGTTTGGATCACGTAGTAATGTGGTACCACACTGAAACAGTCGATTAAACCTGGTTTCGATCAATATTTTAGAGGATATCGCATGTTAGGTCTGGGATAGGTCTGGGATTAGCCCTCATCAGACTCATACTTTCGCACACTTCACATACTCGTTGACAAGATCCTGGGTTTTTTTCTGGTTTGGATCACGTAGTAATGTGGTACCACACTGAAACAGTCGATTAAACCTGGTTTCGATCAATATTTTTGAGGATAACGCATGTTAGGTCTGGGATAGGTCTGGGATTTGCCCTCATCAGGCTCATACTTTCCCAGTTTTAACATGCATGTTGACCTGATCGAGGGTTTTTTCTGCTTTGGATCACGTAGTAAAGTGGTACCACAATAAAACATTCAATTAAACCTGGTTTCGATCAATATTTTAGAGGACATCGCAAGTTAGGTCTGGGATAGGTCTGGGATTTGCCCTCATCAGACTCATACTTACGCACACTTGACATACTCGTTGATCAGATCCTGGGTTTTTTTCTGGTTTGGATCACGTAGTAATGTGGTACCACACTGAAACAGTCGATTAAACCTGGTTTCGATCAATATCATTGAGGATAACGCATGTTAGGTCTAGGTTAGGCCTGGGATTTTCACTCATCAGACTCATACTTTCGCATTCTTCACATACTTCTTGAACGGATCCTGGGTTTTTTCTGGTTAGGATCACGTAGTAATGTGGGACCACACTGAAACAGTCAATTAAACCTGGTTTCGACCAATATTTTAGAGAATAGTTCATGTTAGGTCTAGGTTAGGTCTGGGATTTGCTCTCATCAGGCTCATTCTTTCGCATATTTCTCATACTTGTTGAACGGATCCTGGGTTTTTTCTGGTTTGGATCACGTAGTAATGTGGTACCACACTGAAACAGTCGATTAAACCTGGTTTCGATCAATATTTTAGAGGATAACGCATGTTAGGTCTGGGATAGGTCTGGGATTAGCCCTCATCAGACTCATACTTTCGCACACTTCACATACTCGTTGACAAGATCCTGGGTTTTTTTCTGGTTTGGATCACGTAGTAATGTGGTACCACACTGAAACAGTCGATTAAACCTGGTTTCGATCAATATTTTTGAGGATAACGCATGTTAGGTCTGGGATAGGTCTGGGATTTGCCCTCATCAGGCTCATACTTTCCCAGTTTTAACATGCATGTTGACCTGATCGAGGGTTTTTTCTGCTTTGGATCACGTAGTAAAGTGGTACCACAATAAAACATTCAATTAAACCTGGTTTCGATCAATATTTTAGAGGACATCGCAAGTTAGGTCTGGGATAGGTCTGGGATTTGCCCTCATCAGACTCATACTTACGCACACTTGACATACTCGTTGATCAGATCCTGGGTTTTTTTCTGGTTTGGATCACGTAGTAATGTGGTACCACACTGAAACAGTCGATTAAACCTGGTTTCGATCAATATCATTGAGGATAACGCATGTTAGGTCTAGGTTAGGCCTGGGATTTTCACTCATCAGACTCATACTTTCGCATTCTTCACATACTTCTTGAACGGATCCTGGGTTTTTTCTGGTTTGGATCACGTAGTAATGTGGGACCACACTGAAACAGTCAATTAAACCTGGTTTCGACCAATATTTTAGAGAATAGTTCATGTTAGGTCTAGGTTAGGTCTGGGATTTGCTCTCATCAGGCTCATTCTTTCGCATATTTCTCATACTTGATGGCTAGATCCTGGGCTTTTTCTGGAGTGCATCACGTAGTAATGAAGTACAACACTGAAACAGTCCATTAAACCTGGTTTCGACCAATATTTTAGAGAATAATTCATGTTAGGTCTAGGTTAGGTCTGGGATTTGCTCTCATCAGGCTCATTCTTTCGCATATTTCTCATACTTGATGGCTAGATCCTGGGCTTTTTCTGGAGTGCATCACGTAGTAATGAAGTACGATACTGAAACAGTCAATTAAACCTGGTTTCCATCAATATCTTAGAGGACAACGCAAGTTAGGTCTGGCATAGGTCTGGGATTCGCCCTCATCAGGCTCATACTTTGGCGTTTTTCACATACTTGTTGAACAGATCCTGGGTTTTTTCTGGTTTGTATCACGTAGTAGTGTGGTACCACACTGAAACAGTCAATTAAACCTGGTTTCCATCAATATTTTAGAGGATAACGCAAGTTAGGTCTGGCATTGGTCTGGGATTCCCCCTCATCAGGCTCATACTTTCGCGTTTTTCACATACATGTTGAACAGATCCTTGGTTTTTTCTGGTTTGTATCACGTAGTAGTGTGGTACCACACTGAAACAGTCCATTAAACCTGGTTTGGATCAATATTTTAGAGGATAACGCATGTTAGGTCTAGGTTAGCCCTGGGATTTTCACTCATCGGACTCATACTTTCGCATTCTTCTCATACTTGTTGAACTGGTCCTGGGGTTTTTTTCTGGTTTGGATCACGTAGTAATGTGGGACCACACTGAAACAATCAATTAAACCTGGTCTTGATAAATATGTTAGAGGATAACGCATGTTAGGTCAAGGTTAGGTCTAAGATTTGCCCTCATCAGGCTCACAGTTACGCGTTTTTCAGATACTTGTTGAACAGATCCTGGGTTTTTTCTGGTTTGGATCACGAAGTAGTGTGGTACCACACTGACACAGTCCATTAAACCTTGTTTCGCTCAATATTTTAGAGGATAACGCATGTTAGGTCTGGGATAGGTCTGGGATTTGCCCTCATCAGACTCATACTTTCGCACACTTCACATACTCGTTGAACAGATCCTGGGTTATTTTCAGGTTTGGATCACATAGTAATGTGGTACCACACCGAAACAGCCGATTAAACCAGGTTTCGATGAATATTTTTGAGGATAACGCATGTTAGGTCTAGGTTAGGCCTGGGATTTTCACTCATCAGACTTATACTTTCGCATTCTTCACATACTTGTTGAACGGATCCTGGGTTTTTTCTGGTTTGGATCACGTTGTAATGTGGGACCACACTGAAACAATCAATTAAACCTGGTCTTGATAAATATTTTAGAGGATAACGCATGTTAGGTTTGGGTTAGGTTTAGGATTTGCCCGCAGCAGGCTCATACTTTCGCATATCTCACATACTTCATGGCTAGATCCTGGGCTGTTTCTGGATTGTATCACGTAGTAATGTGGTACCACGCTGAAACAGTCAATTAAACCTGGTTTCGATCAATATTTTAGAGAATAATTCATGTTAGGTCTAGGTTAGGTCTGGGATTTGCTCTCATCAAGCTCGTTCTTTCGCATATTTCTCATACTTGATGGCTAGATTCTGGGCTTTTTCTGGATTGCATCACGCAGTAATGTGGTACCACGCTGAAACAGTCAATTAAACCTGGTTTCGATCAATATTTTAGAGGATAACGCATGTTAGGTCTGGGATAGGTCTGGGATTAGCCCTCATCAGACTCATACTTTCGCACACTTCACATACTCGTTGACAAGATCCTGGGTTTTTTTCTGGTTTGCATCACGTAGTAATGTGGTACCACACTGAAACAGTCGATTAAACCTGGTTTCGATCAATATTTTTGAGGATAACGCATGTTAGGTCTGGGATAGGTCTGGGATTTGCCCTCATCAGGCTCATACTATCCCAGTTTTAACATGCATGTTGACCTGATCGAGGGTTTTTTCTGCTTTGGATCACGTAGTAAAGTGGTACCACAATAAAACATTCAATTAAACCTGGTTTCGATCAATATTTTAGAGGATATCGCAAGTTAGGTCTGGGATAGGTCTGGGATTTGCCCTCATCAGGCTCATACTTTCGCACACTTCACATACTCGTTGAACAGATCCTGGGTTACTTTCTGGTTTGGATCATATAGTAATGTGGTACCACACTGAAACAGTCGATTAAACCAGGTTTCGCTCAATATTTTAGAGGATAACGCATGTTAGGTCTGGGTCAGGCCTGGGATTTTCACTCATCAGACTCATACTTTCGCATTCTTCACATACTTGTTGAACGGATCCTGGGTTTTTTCTGGTTTGGATCACGTAGAAATGTGGGACCACAATGAAACAATCAATTAAACCTGGTCTTGATAAATATTTTAGAGGATAACGCATGTTAGGTTTGGGTTAGGTCTAGGATTTGCCCTCGTCAGGCTCATACTTTCGCATATTTCTCATACTTCATGGCTAGAACCTGGGCTATTTCAGGATTGGATCACGTAGTAATGTGGTACCACACTGAAACAGTCAATTAAACCTGGTTTCGATCAATATTTTAGAGAATAATTCATCATAGGTCTAGGTTAGGTCTGGGATTTGCTCTCATCAGACTCATACTTTCGCATTCTTCACATACTTGTTGAACGGATCCTGGGTTTTTTCTGGTTTTGATCACGTAGTAATGTGGTACCACACAGAAACATTCAATTAAACCTTGTCTTGATAAATATTTTAGAGAATAACGCATGTTAGGTCTAGGTTAGGTCTGGGATTTGCTCTCATCAAGCTCGTTCTTTCGCATATTTCTCATACTTGATGGCTAGATTCTGGGCTTTTTCTGGATTGCATCACGCAGTAATGTGGTACCACGCTGAAACAGTCAATTAAACCTGGTTTCGATCAATATTTTAGAGGATAACGCATGTTAGGTCTGGGATAGGTCTGGGATTAGCCCTCATCAGACTCATACTTTCGCACACTTCACATACTCGTTGACAAGATCCTGGGTTTTTTTCTGGTTTGCATCACGTAGTAATGTGGTACCACACTGAAACAGTCGATTAAACCTGGTTTCGATCAATATTTTTGAGGATAACGCATGTTAGGTCTGGGATAGGTCTGGGATTTGCCCTCATCAGGCTCATACTATCCCAGTTTTAACATGCATGTTGACCTGATCGAGGGTTTTTTCTGCTTTGGATCACGTAGTAAAGTGGTACCACAATAAAACATTCAATTAAACCTGGTTTCGATCAATATTTTAGAGGATATCGCAAGTTAGGTCTGGGATAGGTCTGGGATTTGCCCTCATCAGGCTCATACTTTCGCACACTTCACATACTCGTTGAACAGATCCTGGGTTACTTTCTGGTTTGGATGATATAGTAATGTGGTACCACACTGAAACAGTCGATTAAACCAGGTTTCGCTCAATATTTTAGAGGATAACGCATGTTAGGTCTGGGTCAGGCCTGGGATTTTCACTCATCAGACTCATACTTTCGCATTCTTCACATACTTGTTGAACGGATCCTGGGTTTTTTCTGGTTTGGATCACGTAGTAATGTGGGTCCACACTGAGACAATCAATTAAACCTGGTTTCGATCAATAGTTTAGAGAATAATTCATGTTAGGTCTAGGTTAGGTCTGGGATTTACTCTCATCAGGCTCATTCTTTCGCATATTTCTCATACTTGATGGCTAGATCCTGGGCTTTTTCTGGAGTGCATCACGTAGTAATGAAGTACAACACTGAAACAGTCAATTAAACCTGGTTTCCATCAATATTTTAGAGGACAACGCAAGTTAGGTCTGGCATAGGTCTGGGATTCGCCCTCATCAGGTTCATACTTTCGCGTTTTAAACATAATTGTTGAACAGATCCTGGGGTTTTTCTGGTTTGGATCCCGTAGTAGTGTGGTACCACACTGAAACAGTCCATTAAACCTGGTTTCGCTCAATATTTTAGAGGATAACGCATGTTAGGTCTAGGTCAGGCCTGGGATTTTCACTCATCAGACTCATACTTTCGCATTCTTCACATACTTGTTGAACGGATCCTGGGTTTTTTCTGGTTTGGATCACGTAGTAATGTGGGTCCACACTGAGACAGTCCATTAAACCTGGTTTCGATCAATATTTTAGAGAATAATTCATGTTAGGTCTAGGTTAGGTCTGGGATTTGCTCTCATCAGGCACATTCTTTCGCATATTTCTCATACTTCATGGCTAGATCCTGGGCTTTTTCTGGATTGCATCACGTTGTAATGTGGGACCACACTGAAACAATCAATTAAACCTGGTCTTGATAAATATTTTAGAGGATAACGCATGTTAGGTTTGGGTTAGGTCTAGGATTTGCCCTCAGCAGGCTCATACTTTCGCATATCTCTCATACTTCATGGCTAGATCCTGGGCTGTTTCTGGATTGTATCTCGTAGTAATGTGGTTCCACGCTGAAACAGTCAATTAAACCTGGTTTCGATCAATATTTTAGAGAATAATTCATATTAGGTCTAGGTTAGGTCTGGGATTTGCTCTCATCAGGCTCGTTCTTTCGCATATTTCTCATACTTGATGGCTGGATCCTGGGCTTTTTCTGGATTGCATCACGGAGTAATGAAGTACAACACTGAAACAGTCAATTAAACCTGGTTTCCATCAATATCTTAGAGGACAACGCAAGTTAGGTCTGGGATAGGTCTGGGATTTGCCCTCATCAGGCTCATACTTTCGCGTTTTTCACATACTTGTTGAACAGATCCTGGGTTTTTTCTGGTTTGGATCACGTAGTAGCGTGGTACCACACTGAAACAGTCCATCAAACCTGGTTTGGATCAACATTTTAGAGGATAACGCATGTTAGGTCTAGGTTAGGTCTGGGATTTTCACTCATCAGACTCATACTTTCGCTCACTTCACATACTCGTTGAACAGATCCTGGGTTACATTCTGGTTTGGATCATATAGTAATGTGGTACCACACTGAAACAGTCGATTAAACCAGGTTTCGATCAATATTTTTGAGGATAACGCATGTTGGGTCTAGGTTAGGCCTGGGATTTTCACTCATCAGACTCATACTTTCGCATTCTTCACATACTTGTTGAACGGATCCTGGGTTTTTTCTGGTTTGGATCACGTTGTAATGTGGGTCCACACTGAAACAGTCAATTAAACCTGGTTTCGACCAATATTTTAGAGAATAATTCGTGTTAGGTCTAGGTTAGGTCTGGGATTTGCTCTCATCAGGCTCATTCTTTCGCATATTTCTCATACTTGATGGCTAGATCCTGGGCTTTTTCTGGATTGCATCACGTAGTAATGTGGTACCACACTGAAACAGTCCATTAAACCTGGTTTCGCTCAATATTTTTGAGGATAACGCATGTTAGGTCAAGGTTAGGTCTAAGATTTGCCCTCATCAGACTCACAGTTTCGCACCCTTCACATACTCGTTGATCAGATCCTGGGTTTTTTCTGGTTTACATCACGTAGTAATGTGGGACCACACTGAAACAGTCAATTAAATCTGGTTTCGATCAATATTTTAGAGAATAATTCATGTTGGGTCTAGGTTAGGCCTGGGATTTTCACTCATCAGACTCATACATTCGCATTCTTCACATACTTGTTGAACGGATCCTGGGTTTTTTCAGGTTTGGATCACGTAGTAATGTGGGACCACACTGAAACAATCAATTAAACCTGGTCTTGATAAATATTTTGGAGGATAACTCATGTTAGGTCTGGGTTAGGTCTAGGATTTGCCCTCATCAGGCTCATACTTTCGCATATTTCTCATACTTCATGGCTAGATCCTGGGCTGTTTCTGGATTGTATCACGTAGTAATGTGGTACCACGCTGAAACAGTAAATTAAACCTGGTTTCGATCAATATTTTGGAGGATAACGCAAGTTAGGTCTGGGATAGGTCTAGGATTTGCCCTCATCAGGCTCTTACTTTCGCATATTTCTCATACTTCATGGCTTGAGCCTGGGCTATTTCTGGATTGGATCACGTAGTAAAGTGGTACCACACTGAAACATTCAATGAAACCTGGTCTGGATAAATATCTTAGAGGATAATGCATCTTAGGTCTAGGTTAGGTCTGGGATTTTCACTCATCAGACTCATACTTTCGCATTCTTCACATACTTGTTGAACGGATCCTGGGTTTTTTCTGGTTTGGATCACATAGAAATGTGGGACCACAATGAAACAATCAATTAAACCTGGTCTTGATAAATATTTTAGAGGATAACGCATGTTAGGTTTGGGTTAGGTCTAGGATTTGCGCTCGTCAGGCTCATACTTTCGCATATTTCTCATACTTCATGGCTAGAACCTGGGCTATTTCAGGATTGGATCACGTAGTAATGTGGTACCACACTGAAACAGTCAATTAAACCTGGTTTCGATCAATATTTTAGAGAATAATTCATGATAGGTCTAGGTTAGGTCTGGGATTTGCTCTCATCAGACTCATACTTTCGCATTCTTCACATACTTGTTGAACGGATCCTGGGTTTTTTCTGGTTTTGATCACGTAGTAATGTGGTACCACACAGAAACATTCAATTAAACCTTGTCTTGATAAATATTTTAGAGAATAACGCATGTTAGGTCTGGGTTAGGTCTAGGATTTGCCCTCATCAGGCTCATACTTTCGCGTATCTCTCATACTTCATGGCTAGATCCTGGGCCATTTCTGGATTGGATCATGTAGTAATGTGGCACCACACTGAAACAGTCAATTAAACCTGCTTTTAATCAATATTTTAGAGAATAATTCATGTTAGGTCTAGGTTAGGTCAGGGATTTACTCTCATCAGGCTCATTTTTTCACATATTTCTCATACTTGATGGCTAGATCCTGGGCTTTTTCTGGATTGCATCACGTAGTAATGAAGTACAACACTGAAACAGTCAATTAAACTTGGTTTCCATCAATATTTTAGAGGACAACGCATGTTAGGTCTAGGTTAGGCCTGGGATTTGCCCTCATCAGGGTCATACTGTCGCAGTTTTAACATACTTGTTCAACGGATCCTGGGTTTTTTCTGGTTTGGTTCAGGTAGTAATGTGGTACCACACTGAAACATTCAATTAAACCTGGTCTTGATAAATATTTTAGAGGATAACGCATGTTAGGTTTGGGTTAGGTCTAGGATTTGCCCTCATCAGGCTCATACTTTCGCATATTTCTCATACTTCATGGCTAGATCCTGGGTTTTTTCTGGTTTGGCTCACGTAGTAATGTGGTACCACACTGAAACAGTCCAATAAACCTGGTTGCGATCAATATTTTAGAGGATAACGCATGTTAGGTCTGGGTTAGGTCTAGTATTTGCCCTCATCAGGCTCATTCTTTCGCATATTTCTCAAACTTGATGGCTAGATCCTGGGCTTTTTCTGGATTGCATCACGTAGTAATGTAGTACCACACTGAAACATTCATTTAAACCTGGTCTTGATAAATATTTCAGAGGATAACGCATGTTAGGTCTGGGTTAGGTCTAGGATTTGCACTCATCAGGCTCATACTTTCGCATATTTCTCATACTTCATGGCTAGATCCTGGGCTTTTTCTGGATTGCATCACGTAGTAATGAAGTACAACACTGAAACAGTCAATTGAACCTGGTCTCCATCAATATCTTAGAGGACAACGCAAGTTAGGTCTGGGATAGGTCTTGGATTTGCCCTCATCAGGCTCATACTTTCGCATATTTCTCATACTTCATGGCGAGATCCTGGGCTATTTCTGGATTGGATCACGTAGTAAAGTGGTACCACACTGAAACATTCAATGAAACCTGGTCTGGATAAATATTTTAGAGGATAACGCATGTTAGGTCTGGGTTAGGTCTAGGATTTGCCCTCATCAGGCTCATTCTTTCGCATATTTCTCATACTTGATGGCTAGATCCTGGGCTTTTTCTGGATTGCATCACGTAGTAATGTGGTACCACTCTGAGACAGTCGATTAAACCAGGTTTCGATCAATATTTTAGAGGATAACGCATGTTAGGTCTGGGTTAGGTCTACGATTTGCCCTCACCAGGCTCATACTTTCGCATATTTCTCATACTTCATGGCTAGATCCTGGGCTGTTTCTGGATTGTATCACGTAGTAAAGTGGTACCACACTGAAACAGTCAATTAAACCTGGTTTCCATCAATATCTTAGAGGACAACGCAAGTTAGGTCTGGGATAGGTCTGGGATTTGCCCTCATCAGACTCATACTTTCGCGTTTTTCACATACTTGTTGAACAGATCCTGGGTTTTTTCTGATTTGGATCACGTAGTAATGTGGTACCACGCTGAAACAGTCAATTAAACCTGGTTTCGATCAATATTTTAGAGGATACCGCAAGTTAGGTCTGGGATAGGGCTGGGATTCGCCCTAATCAGGTTCATACTTTCGCGTTTTTCACATACTTGTTGAACTGATCCTGGGTTTTTTCTGGTTTGGATCACGTAGTAATGTGGTACCACACTGAAACAATCAATTAAACCTGGTCTTGATAAATATTTTAGAAGATAACGCATGTTAGGTCTGGGTTAGGTCTGGGATTTGCCCTCATCAGGCTCATACTTTCGCATATTTCTCATACTTCATGGCTAGATCCTGGGCTGTTTCTGGATTGTATCACGTAGTAATGTGGTACCACGCTGAAACAGTCAACTAAATCTGGTTTCGATCAATATTTTGGAGGATAACGCAAGTTAGGTCTGGGATAGGTCTAGGATTTGCCCTCATCAGGCTCTTACTTTCGCATATTTCTCATACTTCATGGCTAGATCCTGGGCTATTTCTGGATTGGATCACGTAGTAAAGTGGTACCACACTGAAACGTTCAATGAAACCTGGTCTGGATAAATATTTTAGAGGATAACGCATATTAGGTCTGGGTTAGGTCTAAGATTTGCCCTCATCAGGCTCACAGTTTCGCGTTTTTCACATACTTGTTGAACAGATCCTGGGTTTTTTCTGGTTTGGATCACGAAGTAGTGTGGTACCACACTGAAACAGTCCATTAAACCTGGTTGCGATCAATATTTTAGAGGATAACGCATGTTAGGTCTAGGTTAGGTCTGGGATTTGCTCTCATCAGGATCATTCTTTCGCATATTTCTCATACTTGATGGCTAGATCCTGGGCTTTTTGTGGATTGCATTACGTAGTAATGTAGTACCACACTGAAACAGTCAATGAAACCTGGTTTCCATCAATATTTTAGAGGACAACGCAAGTTAGGTTTAGGTAAGGCCTGAGATTTTCACTGATCAGACTCATTCTTTCACATATTTCTCATACATGTTGAACAGATCCTGGGTTTTTTCTGGTTTGGATCACGTAGTAATGTGGTACCACACGGAAACAACCAATTAAACCTGGTCTTGATAAATATTTTAGAGGATAACGCATGTTAGGTCTGGGTTAGGTCTAGGATTTGCCCTCATCAGGCTCATACTTTCGCATATTTCACATACTTCATGGCTAGATCCTGGGCTGTTCCTGGATTGTATCACGTAGTAATGTGGTACCACGCTGAAACAGTCAACTAAACCTGGTTTTGATCAATACTTTGGAGGATAACGCAAGTTAGGTCTGGGATAGGTCTAAGATTTGCCCTCATCAGGCTCCTACTTTCGCATATTTCTCATACTTCATGGCTAGATCCTGGGCTATTTCTGGATTGGATCACGTAGTAAAGTGGTACCACACTGAAACATTCAATGAAACCTGGTCTGGATAAATATTTTAGAGGATAACGCATCTTAGGTCTGGGTTAGATCTAAGATTTGCCCTCATCAGGCTCACAGTTTCGTGTTTTTCACATACTTGTTGAACAGATCCTGGGTTTTTTCAGGTTTGGATCACGATGTAGTGTGGTACCACACTGGAACAGTCCATTAAACCTGGTTTCGCTCAATATTTTAGAGGATAACGCATGTTAGGTCTAGGTTAAGTCTAGGATTTGCTCTCATCAGGCTCATTCTTTCGCATATTTCTCATACTTGATGGCTAGATCCTGGGCTTTTTCTGGATTGCATCACGTAGTAATGTAGTACCACACTGAAACAGTTTATGAAACCTGGTTTTCATCAATATTTTAGAGGACAACGCAAGTTAGGTTTAGGTAAGGCCTGAGATTTTCACACATCAGACTCATACTTCCGCATTCTTCACATACTTGTTGAACAGATCCTGGGTTTTTTCTGGTTTGGATCACGTAGTAATGAGGTACCACACTGAAACATTCAATTAAACCTGGTCTTGATAAATATTTTAGAGAATAACGCATGTTAGGTCTGGGTTAGGTCTAGGATTTGCCCTCATCAGGCTCATACTTTCGCATATTTCTCATACTTTATGGCTAGATCCTGGGCTATTTCTGGATTGGATCACGTACTAAAGCGGTACCACACTGAAACATTCAATGAAACCTGGTCTGGACAAATATTTTAGAGGATAACGCATATTAGGTCAAGGTTAGGTCTAAGATTTGCCCTCATCAGGCTCAGAGTTTCGCGTTTTTCACATACTTGTTGAACAGAACCTGGGTTGCTTCTGGTTTGGATCACGTAGTAATGTGGTACCACACTGAAACATTCAATTAAACCTGGTCTTGATAAATATTTTTGAGGATAACGCATGTTAGGTCTGGGATAGGTCTGTGATTTGCCCTCATCAGGCTCATACTTTCCCAGTTTTAACATGCATGTTGACCTGATCGAGGGTTTTTTCTGCTTTGGATCACGTAGTAATGTGGTACCACACTGAAACAGTCGATTAAACCAGGTTTCGATCAATATTTTTGAGGATAGCGCATGTTAGGTCTGGGTTAGGTCTAGGATTTGCTCTCGTCAGGCTCATACTTCCGCATGTTTCTCATACTTCAAGGCTAGATCCTGGGCTATTTCTGGATTGGACCACGTAGTAATGTGGTACCACACTGAAACAGTCAATGAAACCTGGTTTCGATCAATATTTTAGAGGATAACGCAAGTTAGGTCTGGGATAGGTCTGGGATTCGCCCTAATCAGGCCCATACTTTCGCGTGTTTCACATACTTGTTTTACTGATCCTGGGTTTTTTCTGGTTTGGATCACGTAGTAATGTGGTACCACACTGAAACAGTCGATTAAACCTGGTTTCGATCAATATATTAGAGGATAACGCAAGTTAGGTCTGGGATAGGTCTGGGATTTGATCTCATCAGACTCATACTTTCGCACCCTTCACATACTCGTTGATCAGATCCTGGGTTATTTTCTGGTTTGGATCACATAGTAATGTGGTACCACACTGAAACAGTCGATTAAACCAGCTGTCGATCAATATTTTTGAGGATAACGCATGTTAGGTCTAGGTTAGGCCTGGGATTTTCACTCATCAGACTGATACTTTCGCATTCTTCACATACTTGTTGAACGGATCCTGGGTTTTTTCTGGTTTGGATCACGTAGTAGAGTGGTACCACAATAAAACAGTCAATTAAACCTGGTTTCGATCAATATTTTAGAGGATATCGCAAGTTAGGTCTGGGATAGGTCTGGGATTTGCCCTCATCGGACTCATACTTTCGCACACTTGACATACTCGTTGATCAGATCCTGGGTTTTTTCTGGTTTGGATCACGTAGTAATGTGGGACCACACTGAAACAGTCCATTAAACCTGGTTTGGATCAATATTTTAGAGGATAGCGTATGTTAGGTCTAGGTTAGGTCTGGGATTTTCACTAATCAGACTCATACTTACGCATTCTTCACATACTTGTTGAACGGATCCTGGGTTTTTTCTGGTTTGGATCACGTAGTAATGTGGTACCACACTGAAACAGTCGATTAAACCTGGTTTCGATCAATATTTTAGAGGATAACGCATGTTAGGTCTGGGTTAGGTCTGGGATTTTCACTAATCAGACTCATACTTACGCATTCTTCACATACTTGTTGAACGGATCCTGGGTTTTTTCTGGATTGGATCACGTAGTAATGTGTGACCACACTGAAACAGTCCATTAAACCTGGTTTGGATCAATATCTTAGAGGATAGCGTATGTTAGGTCTAGGTTAGGTCTGGGATTTTCACTAATCAGACTCATACTTACGCATTCTTCACATACTTGTTGAACGGATCCTGGGTTTTTTCTGGTTTTGATCACGTAGTAATGTGGTACCACACAGAAACATTCAATTAAACCTTGTCTTGATAAATATTTTAGAGAATAACGCATGTTAGGTCTGGGTTAGGTCTAGGATTTGCCCTCATCAGGCTCATACTTTCGCGTATCTCTCATACTTCATGGCTAGATCCTGGGCCATTTCTGGATTGGATCATGTAGTAATGTGGCACCACACTGAAACAGTCAATTAAACCTGCTTTTAATCAATATTTTAGAGAATAATTCATGTTAGGTCTAGGTTAGGTCAGGGATTTACTCTCATCAGGCTCATACTTTCACATATTTCTCATACTTGATGGCTAGATCCTGGGCTTTTTCTGGATTGCATCACGTAGTAATGAAGTACAACACTGAAACAGTCAATTAAACTTGGTTTCCATCAATATTTTAGAGGACAACGCATGTTAGGTCTAGGTTAGGCCTGGGATTTGCCCTCATCAGGGTCATACTGTCGCAGTTTTAACATACTTGTTCAACGGATCCTGGGTTTTTTCTGGTTTGGTTCAGGTAGTAATGTGGTACCACACTGAAACATTCAATTAAACCTGGTCTTGATAAATATTTTAGAGGATAACGCATGTTAGGTTTGGGTTAGGTCTAGGATTTGCCCTCATCAGGCTCATACTTTCGCATATTTCTCATACTTCATGGCTAGATCCTGGGTTTTTTCTGGTTTGGCTCACGTAGTAATGTGGTACCACACTGAAACAGTCCATTAAACCTGGTTGCGATCAATATTTTAGAGGATAACGCATGTTAGGTCTGGGTTAGGTCTAGTATTTGCCCTCATCAGGCTCATTCTTTCGCATATTTCTCAAACTTGATGGCTAGATCCTGGGCTTTTTCTGGATTGCATCACGTAGTAATGTAGTACCACACTGAAACATTCATTTAAACCTGGTCTTGATAAATATTTCAGAGGATAACGCATGTTAGGTCTGGGTTAGGTCTAGGATTTGCACTCATCAGGCTCATACTTTCGCATATTTCTCATACTTCATGGCTAGATCCTGGGCTTTTTCTGGATTGCATCACGTAGTAATGAAGTACAACACTGAAATAGTCAATTGAACCTGGTCTCCATCAATATCTTAGAGGACAACGCAAGTTAGATCTGGGATAGGTCTTGGATTTGCCCTCATCAGGCTCATACTTTCGCATATTTCTCATACTTCATGGCGAGATCCTGGGCTATTTCTGGATTGGATCACGTAGTAAAGTGGTACCACACTGAAACATTCAATGAAACCTGGTCTGGATAAATATTTTAGAGGATAACGCATGTTAGGTCTGGGTTAGGTCTAGGATTTGCCCTCATCAGGCTCATTCTTTCGCATATTTCTCATACTTGATGGCTAGATCCTGGGCTTTTTCTGGATTGCATCACGTAGTAATGTGGTACCACTCTGAGACAGTCGATTAAACCAGGTTTCGATCAATATTTTAGAGGATAACGCATGTTAGGTCTGGGTTAGGTCTACGATTTGCCCTCATCAGGCTCATACTTTCGCATATTTCTCATACTTCATGGCTAGATCCTGGGCTGTTTCTGGATTGTATCACGTAGTAAAGTGGTACCACACTGAAACAGTCAATTAAACCTGGTTTCCATCAATATCTTAGAGGACAACGCAAGTTAGGTCTGGGATAGGTCTGGGATTTGCCCTCATCAGACTCATACTTTCGCGTTTTTCACATACTTGTTGAACAGATCCTGGGTTTTTTCTGATTTGGATCACGTAGTAATGTGGTACCACGCTGAAACAGTCAATTAAACCTGGTTTCGATCAATATTTTAGAGGATACCGCAAGTTAGGTCTGGGATAGGGCTGGGATTCGCCCTAATCAGGTTCATACTTTCGCGTTTTTCACATACTTGTTGAACTGATCCTGGGTTTTTTCTGGTTTGGATCACGTAGTAATGTGGTACCACACTGAAACAATCAATTAAACCTGGTCTTGATAAATATTTTAGAAGATAACGCATGTTAGGTCTGGGTTAGGTCTGGGATTTGCCCTCATCAGGCTCATACTTTCGCATATTTCTCATACTTCATGGCTAGATCCTGGGCTGTTTCTGGATTGTATCACGTAGTAATGTGGTACCACGCTGAAACAGTCAACTAAATCTGGTTTCGATCAATATTTTGGAGGATAACGCAAGTTAGGTCTGGGATAGGTCTAGGATTTGCCCTCATCAGGCTCTTACTTTCGCATATTTCTCATACTTCATGGCTAGATCCTGGGCTATTTCTGGATTGGATCACGTAGTAAAGTGGTACCACACTGAAACGTTCAATGAAACCTGGTCTGGATAAATATTTTAGAGGATAACGCATATTAGGTCTGGGTTAGGTCTAAGATTTGCCCTCATCAGGCTCACAGTTTCGCGTTTTTCACATACTTGTTGAACAGATCCTGGGTTTTTTCTGGTTTGGATCACGAAGTAGTGTGGTACCACACTGAAACAGTCCATTAAACCTGGTTGCGATCAATATTTTAGAGGATAACGCATGTTAGGTCTAGGTTAGGTCTGGGATTTGCTCTCATCAGGATCATTCTTTCGCATATTTCTCATACTTGATGGCTAGATCCTGGGCTTTTTGTGGATTGCATTACGTAGTAATGTAGTACCACACTGAAACAGTCAATGAAACCTGGTTTCCATCAATATTTTAGAGGACAACGCAAGTTAGGTTTAGGTAAGGCCTGAGATTTTCACTGATCAGACTCATTCTTTCACATATTTCTCATACATGTTGAACAGATCCTGGGTTTTTTCTGGTTTGGATCACGTAGTAATGTGGTACCACACGGAAACAACCAATTAAACCTGGTCTTGATAAATATTTTAGAGGATAACGCATGTTAGGTCTGGGTTAGGTCTAGGATTTGCCCTCATCAGGCTCATACTTTCGCATATTTCACATACTTCATGGCTAGATCCTGGGCTGTTCCTGGATTGTATCACGTAGTAATGTGGTACCACGCTGAAACAGTCAACTAAACCTGGTTTTGATCAATACTTTGGAGGATAACGCAAGTTAGGTCTGGGATAGGTCTAAGATTTGCCCTCATCAGGCTCCTACTTTCGCATATTTCTCATACTTCATGGCTAGATCCTGGGCTATTTCTGGATTGGATCACGTAGTAAAGTGGTACCACACTGAAACATTCAATGAAACCTGGTCTGGATAAATATTTTAGAGGATAACGCATCTTAGGTCTGGGTTAGATCTAAGATTTGCCCTCATCAGGCTCACAGTTTCGTGTTTTTCACATACTTGTTGAACAGATCCTGGGTTTTTTCAGGTTTGGATCACGATGTAGTGTGGTACCACACTGGAACAGTCCATTAAACCTGGTTTCGCTCAATATTTTAGAGGATAACGCATGTTAGGTCTAGGTTAAGTCTAGGATTTGCTCTCATCAGGCTCATTCTTTCGCATATTTCTCATACTTGATGGCTAGATCCTGGGCTTTTTCTGGATTGCATCACGTAGTAATGTAGTACCACACTGAAACAGTTTATGAAACCTGGTTTTCATCAATATTTTAGAGGACAACGCAAGTTAGGTTTAGGTAAGGCCTGAGATTTTCACACATCAGACTCATACTTCCGCATTCTTCACATACTTGTTGAACAGATCCTGGGTTTTTTCTGGTTTGGATCACGTAGTAATGAGGTACCACACTGAAACATTCAATTAAACCTGGTCTTGATAAATATTTTAGAGAATAACGCATGTTAGGTCTGGGTTAGGTCTAGGATTTGCCCTCATCAGGCTCATACTTTCGCATATTTCTCATACTTTATGGCAAGATCCTGGGCTATTTCTGGATTGGATCACGTACTAAAGCGGTACCACACTGAAACATTCAATGAAACCTGGTCTGGACAAATATTTTAGAGGATAACGCATATTAGGTCAAGGTTAGGTCTAAGATTTGCCCTCATCAGGCTCAGAGTTTCGCGTTTTTCACATACTTGTTGAACAGAACCTGGGTTGCTTCTGGTTTGGATCACGTAGTAATGTGGTACCACACTGAAACATTCAATTAAACCTGGTCTTGATAAATATTTTTGAGGATAACGCATGTTAGGTCTGGGATAGGTCTGTGATTTGCCCTCATCAGGCTCATACTTTCCCAGTTTTAACATGCATGTTGACCTGATCGAGGGTTTTTTCTGCTTTGGATCACGTAGTAATGTGGTACCACACTGAAACAGTCGATTAAACCAGGTTTCGATCAATATTTTTGAGGATAGCGCATGTTAGGTCTGGGTTAGGTCTAGGATTTGCTCTCGTCAGGCTCATACTTCCGCATGTTTCTCATACTTCAAGGCTAGATCCTGGGCTATTTCTGGATTGGACCACGTAGTAATGTGGTACCACACTGAAACAGTCAATGAAACCTGGTTTCGATCAATATTTTAGAGGATAACGCAAGTTAGGTCTGGGATAGGTCTGGGATTCGCCCTAATCAGGCCCATACTTTCGCGTGTTTCACATACTTGTTTTACTGATCCTGGGTTTTTTCTGGTTTGGATCACGTAGTAATGTGGTACCACACTGAAACAGTCGATTAAACCTGGTTTCGATCAATATATTAGAGGATAACGCAAGTTAGGTCTGGGATAGGTCTGGGATTTGATCTCATCAGACTCATACTTTCGCACCCTTCACATACTCGTTGATCAGATCCTGGGTTATTTTCTGGTTTGGATCACATAGTAATGTGGTACCACACTGAAACAGTCGATTAAACCAGCTGTCGATCAATATTTTTGAGGATAACGCATGTTAGGTCTAGGTTAGGCCTGGGATTTTCACTCATCAGACTGATACTTTCGCATTCTTCACATACTTGTTGAACGGATCCTGGGTTTTTTCTGGTTTGGATCACGTAGTAGAGTGGTACCACAATAAAACAGTCAATTAAACCTGGTTTCGATCAATATTTTAGAGGATATCGCAAGTTAGGTCTGGGATAGGTCTGGGATTTGCCCTCATCGGACTCATACTTTCGCACACTTGACATACTCGTTGATCAGATCCTGGGTTTTTTCTGGTTTGGATCACGTAGTAATGTGGGACCACACTGAAACAGTCCATTAAACCTGGTTTGGATCAATATTTTAGAGGATAGCGTATGTTAGGTCTAGGTTAGGTCTGGGATTTTCACTAATCAGACTCATACTTACGCATTCTTCACATACTTGTTGAACGGATCCTGGGTTTTTTCTGGTTTGGATCACGTAGTAATGTGGTACCACACTGAAACAGTCGATTAAACCTGGTTTCGATCAATATTTTAGAGGATAACGCATGTTAGGTCTGGGTTAGGTCTGGGATTTTCACTAATCAGACTCATACTTACGCATTCTTCACATACTTGTTGAACGGATCCTGGGTTTTTTCTGGTTTGGATCACGTAGTAATGTGTGACCACACTGAAACAGTCCATTAAACCTGGTTTGGATCAATATTTTAGAGGATAGCGTATGTTAGGTCTAGGTTAGGTCTGGGATTTTCACTAATCAGACTCATACTTACGCATTCTTCACATACTTGTTGAACGGATCCTGGGTTTTTTCTGGTTTTGATCACGTAGTAATGTGGTACCACACAGAAACATTCAATTAAACCTTGTCTTGATAAATATTTTAGAGAATAACGCATGTTAGGTCTGGGTTAGGTCTAGGATTTGCCCTCATCAGGCTCATACTTTCGCGTATCTCTCATACTTCATGGCTAGATCCTGGGCCATTTCTGGATTGGATCATGTAGTAATGTGGCACCACACTGAAACAGTCAATTAAACCTGCTTTTAATCAATATTTTAGAGAATAATTCATGTTAGGTCTAGGTTAGGTCAGGGATTTACTCTCATCAGGCTCATACTTTCACATATTTCTCATACTTGATGGCTAGATCCTGGGCTTTTTCTGGATTGCATCACGTAGTAATGAAGTACAACACTGAAACAGTCAATTAAACTTGGTTTCCATCAATATTTTAGAGGACAACGCATGTTAGGTCTAGGTTAGGCCTGGGATTTGCCCTCATCAGGGTCATACTGTCGCAGTTTTAACATACTTGTTCAACGGATCCTGGGTTTTTTCTGGTTTGGTTCAGGTAGTAATGTGGTACCACACTGAAACATTCAATTAAACCTGGTCTTGATAAATATTTTAGAGGATAACGCATGTTAGGTTTGGGTTAGGTCTAGGATTTGCCCTCATCAGGCTCATACTTTCGCATATTTCTCATACTTCATGGCTAGATCCTGGGTTTTTTCTGGTTTGGCTCACGTAGTAATGTGGTACCACACTGAAACAGTCCATTAAACCTGGTTGCGATCAATATTTTAGAGGATAACGCATGTTAGGTCTGGGTTAGGTCTAGTATTTGCCCTCATCAGGCTCATTCTTTCGCATATTTCTCAAACTTGATGGCTAGATCCTGGGCTTTTTCTGGATTGCATCACGTAGTAATGTAGTACCACACTGAAACATTCATTTAAACCTGGTCTTGATAAATATTTCAGAGGATAACGCATGTTAGGTCTGGGTTAGGTCTAGGATTTGCACTCATCAGGCTCATACTTTCGCATATTTCTCATACTTCATGGCTAGATCCTGGGCTTTTTCTGGATTGCATCACGTAGTAATGAAGTACAACACTGAAATAGTCAATTGAACCTGGTCTCCATCAATATCTTAGAGGACAACGCAAGTTAGATCTGGGATAGGTCTTGGATTTGCCCTCATCAGGCTCATACTTTCGCATATTTCTCATACTTCATGGCGAGATCCTGGGCTATTTCTGGATTGGATCACGTAGTAAAGTGGTACCACACTGAAACATTCAATGAAACCTGGTCTGGATAAATATTTTAGAGGATAACGCATGTTAGGTCTGGGTTAGGTCTAGGATTTGCCCTCATCAGGCTCATTCTTTCGCATATTTCTCATACTTGATGGCTAGATCCTGGGCTTTTTCTGGATTGCATCACGTAGTAATGTGGTACCACTCTGAGACAGTCGATTAAACCAGGTTTCGATCAATATTTTAGAGGATAACGCATGTTAGGTCTGGGTTAGGTCTACGATTTGCCCTCATCAGGCTCATACTTTCGCATATTTCTCATACTTCATGGCTAGATCCTGGGCTGTTTCTGGATTGTATCACGTAGTAAAGTGGTACCACACTGAAACAGTCAATTAAACCTGGTTTCCATCAATATCTTAGAGGACAACGCAAGTTAGGTCTGGGATAGGTCTGGGATTTGCCCTCATCAGACTCATACTTTCGCGTTTTTCACATACTTGTTGAACAGATCCTGGGTTTTTTCTGATTTGGATCACGTAGTAATGTGGTACCACGCTGAAACAGTCAATTAAACCTGGTTTCGATCAATATTTTAGAGGATACCGCAAGTTAGGTCTGGGATAGGGCTGGGATTCGCCCTAATCAGGTTCATACTTTCGCGTTTTTCACATACTTGTTGAACTGATCCTGGGTTTTTTCTGGTTTGGATCACGTAGTAATGTGGTACCACACTGAAACAATCAATTAAACCTGGTCTTGATAAATATTTTAGAAGATAACGCATGTTAGGTCTGGGTTAGGTCTGGGATTTGCCCTCATCAGGCTCATACTTTCGCATATTTCTCATACTTCATGGCTAGATCCTGGGCTGTTTCTGGATTGTATCACGTAGTAATGTGGTACCACGCTGAAACAGTCAACTAAACCTGGTTTCGATCAATATTTTGGAGGATAACGCAAGTTAGGTCTGGGATAGGTCTAGGATTTGCCCTCATCAGGCTCTTACTTTCGCATATTTCTCATACTTCATGGCTAGATCCTGGGCTATTTCTGGATTGGATCACGTAGTAAAGTGGTACCACACTGAAACGTTCAATGAAACCTGGTCTGGATAAATATTTTAGAGGATAACGCATATTAGGTCTGGGTTAGGTCTAAGATTTGCCCTCATCAGGCTCACAGTTTCGCGTTTTTCACATACTTGTTGAACAGATCCTGGGTTTTTTCTGGTTTGGATCACGAAGTAGTGTGGTACCACACTGAAACAGTCCATTAAACCTGGTTGCGATCAGTATTTTAGAGGATAACGCATGTTAGGTCTAGGTTAGGTCTGGGATTTGCTCTCATCAGGATCATTCTTTCGCATATTTCTCATACTTGATGGCTAGATCCTGGGCTTTTTGTGGATTGCATTACGTAGTAATGTAGTACCACACTGAAACAGTCAATGAAACCTGGTTTCCATCAATATTTTAGAGGACAACGCAAGTTAGGTTTAGGTAAGGCCTGAGATTTTCACTGATCAGACTCATTCTTTCACATATTTCTCATACATGTTGAACAGATCCTGGGTTTTTTCTGGTTTGGATCACGTAGAAATGTGGTACCACACTGAAACAACCAATTAAACCTGGTCTTGATAAATATTTTAGAGGATAACGCATGTTAGGTCTGGGTTAGGTCTAGGATTTGCCCTCATCAGGCTCATACTTTCGCATATTTCACATACTTCATGGCTAGATCCTGGGCTGTTCCTGGATTGTATCACGTAGTAATGTGGTACCACGCTGAAACAGTCAACTAAACCTGGTTTCGATCAATACTTTGGAGGATAACGCAAGTTAGGTCTGGGATAGGTCTAAGATTTGCCCTCATCAGGCTCCTACTTTCGCATATTTCTCATACTTCATGGCTAGATCCTGGGCTATTTCTGGATTGGATCACGTAGTAAAGTGGTACCACACTGAAACATTCAATGAAACCTGGTCTGGATAAATATTTTAGAGCATAACGCATCTTAGGTCTGGGTTAGGTCTAAGATTTGCCCTCATCAGGCTCACAGTTTCGTGTTTTTCACATACTTGTTGAACAGATCCTGGGTTTTTTCAGGTTTGGATCAGGATGTAGTGTGGTACCACACTGGAACAGTCCATTAAACCTGGTTTCGCTCAATATTTTAGAGGATAACGCATGTTAGGTCTAGGTTAAGTCTGGGATTTGCTCTCATCAGGCTCATTCTTTCGCATATTTCTCATACTTGATGGCTAGATCCTGGGCTTTTTCTGGATTGCATCACGTAGTAATGTAGTACCACACTGAAACAGTTTATGAAACCTGGTTTTCATCAATATTTTAGAGGACAACGCAAGTTAGGTTTAGGTAAGGCCTGAGATTTTCACACATCAGACTCATACTTCCGCATTCTTCACATACTTGTTGAACAGATCCTGGGTTTTTTCTGGTTTGGATCACGTAGTAATGAGGTACCACACTGAAACATTCAATTAAACCTGGTCTTGATAAATATTTTAGAGAATAACGCATGTTAGGTCTGGGTTAGGTCTAGGATTTGCCCTCATCAGGCTCATACTTTCGCATATTTCTCATACTTTATGGCTAGATCCTGGGCTATTTCTGGATTGGATCACGTACTAAAGCGGTACCACACTGAAACATTCAATGAAACCTGGTCTGGACAAATATTTTAGAGGATAACGCATATTAGGTCAAGGTTAGGTCTAAGATTTGCCCTCATCAGGCTCAGAGTTTCGCGTTTTTCACATACTTGTTGAACAGAACCTGGGTTGCTTCTGGTTTGGATCACGTAGTAATGTGGTACCACACTGAAACATTCAATTAAACCTGGTCTTGATAAATATTTTTGAGGATAACGCATGTTAGGTCTGGGATAGGTCTGTGATTTGCCCTCATCAGGCTCATACTTTCCCAGTTTTAACATGCATGTTGACCTGATCGAGGGTTTTTTCTGCTTTGGATCACGTAGTAATGTGGTACCACACAGAAACAGTCGATTAAACCTTGTTTCGATCAATATATTAGAGGATAACGCAAGTTAGGTCTGGGATAGGTCTGGGATTTGATCTCATCAGACTCATACTTTCGCACCCTTCACATACTCGTTGAGCAGATCCTGGGTTATTTTCTGGTTTGGATCACATAGTAATGTGGTACCACACTGAAACAGTCGATTAAACCAGGTGTCGATCAATATTTTTGAGTATAACGCGTGTTAGGTCTAGGTTAGGCCTGGGATTTTCACTCATCAGACTGATACTTTCGCATTCTTCACATACTTGTTGAACGGATCCTGGGTTTTTTCTGGTTTGGATGACGTAGTAGAGTGGTACCACAATAAAACAGTCAATTAAACCTGGTTTCGATCAATATTTTAGAGGATATCGCAAGTTAGGTCTGGGATAGGTCTGGGATTTGCCCTCATCGGACTCATACTTTCGCACACTTGACATACTCGTTGATCAGATCCTGGGTTTTTTCTGGTTTGGATCACGTAGTAATGTGGTACCACACTGAAACAGTCGATTAAACCAGGTTTCGATCAATATTTTTGAGGATAACGCATGTTAGGTCTGGGTTAGGTCTAGGATTTGCTCTCGTCAGGCTCATACTTCCGCATGTTTCTCATACTTCAAGGCTAGATCCTGGGCTATTTCTGGATTGGACCACGTAGTAATGTGGTACCACACTGAAACAGTCAATGAAACCTGGTTTCGATCAATATTTTAGAGGATAACGCAAGTTAGGTCTGGGATAGGTCTGGGATTCGCCCTAATCAGGCCCATACTTTCGCGTGTTTCACATACTTGTTGTACTGATCCTGGGTTTTTTCTGGTTTGGATCACGTAGTAATGTGGTACCACACTGAAACAGTCGATTAAACCTGGTTTCGATCAATATATTAGAGGATAACGCAAGTTAGGTCTGGGATAGGTCTGGGATTTGATCTCACCAGACTCATACTTTCGCACCCTTCACATACTCGTTGAACAGATCCTGGGTTATTTTCTCGTTTGGATCACATAGTAATGTGGTACCACACTGAAACAGTCGATTAAACCAGCTGTCGATCAATATTTTTGAGGATAGCGTATGTTAGGTCTAGGTTAGGTCTGGGATTTTCACTAATCAGACTCATACTTACGCATTCTTCACATACTTGTTGAACGGATCCTGGGTTTTTTCTGGTTTGGATCACGTAGTAATGTGGTACCACACTGAAACAGTCGATTAAACCTGGTTTCGATCAATATTTTAGAGGATAACGCATGTTAGGTCTGGGATAGGTCTGGGATTAGACCTCATCAGACTCATACTTTCGCACACTTCACATACTCGTTGACAAGATCCTGGGTTTTTTTCTGGTTTGGATCACGTAGTAATGTGGTACCACACTGAAACAGTCAATGAAACCTGGTTTCGATCAATATTTTAGAGAATAATTCATGTTAGGTCTAGGTTAGGTCTGGGATTTACTCCCATCAGGCTCATTCTTTCGCATATTACTCATACTTGATGGCTAGATCCTGGCCTCTTTCTGGATTGGATCACGTAGTAATGTGGGACCACACTGAAACAGTCAATGAAACCTGGTATCGATCAATATTTTAGAGAATAATTCATGTTAGGTCTAGGTTAGGTCTGGGATTTACTCCCATCAGGCTCATTCTTTCGCATATTACTCATACTTGATGGCTAGATCCTGGGCTCTTTCTGGATTGGATCACGTAGTAATGTGGGACCACACTGAAACAGTCAATTAAACCTGGTTTCGACCAATATTTTAGAGAATAATTCATGTTAGGTCTAGGTTAGGTCTGGGATTTGCTCTCATCAGGCTCATTCTTTCGCATATTTCTCATATTTGATGGCTAGATCCTGGGCTTTTTCTGGATTGCATCACGTAGTAATGAAGTACGACACTGAAACAGTCAATTAAACCTGGTTTCCATCAATATCTTAGAGGACAACGCAAGTTAGGTCTAGGTTTGGCCTGGGATTTTCACTCATCACACTCATACTTTCGCATTCTTCACATACTTGTTGAACGGATCCTGGGTTTTTTCTGGTTTGGATCACGTAGTAATGTGGGACCACACTGAAACAGTCAATTAAACCTGGTTTCGACCAATATTTTAGAGAATAATTCATGTTAGGTCTAGGTTAGGTCTGGGATTTGCTCTCATCAGGCTCATTCTTTCGCATATTTCTCATATTTGATGGCTAGATCCTGGGCTTTTTCTGGATTGCATCACGTAGTAATGAAGTACGACACTGAAACAGTCAATTAAACCTGGTTTCCATCAATATCTTAGAGGACAACGCAAGTTAGGTCTGGGATAGGTCTGGGATATGCCCTCATCAGGTTCATACTTTTGCGTTTTTCACATAATTGTTGAACAGATCCAGGGTTTTTTCTGGTTTGGATCCCGTAGTAGTGTGGTACCACACTGAAACAGTCCATTAAACCTGGTTTCGCTCAATATTTTAGAGGATAACGCATGTTAGGTCTGGGTCAGGCCTGGGATTTTCACTCATCAGACTCATACTTTCGCATTCTTCACATACTTGTTCAACGGATCCTGGGTTTTTTCTGGTTTGGATCACGTAGTAATGTGGGTCCACACTGAGACAATCAATTAAACCTGGTTTCGGTCAATAGTTTAGAGAATAATTCATGTTAGGTCTAGGTTAGGTCTGGGATTTACTCCCATCAGGCTCATTCTTTCGCATATTACTCATACTTGATGGCTAGATCCTGGGCTCTTTCTGGATTGGATCACGTAGTAATGTGGGACCACACTGAAACAGTGAATTAAACCTGGTTTCCATCAATATCTTAGAGGACAACGCAAGTTAGGTCTAGGTTAGCCCTGGGATTTTCACTCATCGGACTCATACTTTCGCATTCTTCTCATACTTGTTGAACTGGTCCTGGGGTTTTTTTCTGGATTGCATCACGTAGTAATGTGGTACCACACTGAAACAGTCGATTAAACCTCGTTTCGATCAATATTTTAGAGGATAACGCAAGTTAAGTCTGGGATTGGTCTGGGATTTGACCTCATCAGACTCATACTTTCGCACACTTCACATACTTGTTGAACAGATCCTGGGTTTTTTCTGGTATGGATCCCGTAGTAGTGTGCTGCCACACTGAAACAGTCCATTAAACCTGGTTTCGATCAATATTTTAGAGAATAATTCATGTTAGGTCTAGGTTAGGTCTGGGATTTGCTCTCATCAGGCACATTCTTTCGCATATTTCCCATACTTCATGGCTAGATCCTGGGCTTCTTCTGGATTGCATCACGTTGTAATGTGGGACCACACTGAAACAATCAATTAAACCTGGTCTTGATAAATATTTTAGAGGATAACGCATGTTAGGTTTGGGTTAGGTCTAGGATTTGCCCTCAGCAGGCTCATACTTTCGCATATCTCTCATACTTCATGGCTAGATCCTGGGCTGTTTCTGGATTGTATCTCGTAGTAATGTGGTTCCACGCTGAAACAGTCAATTAAACCTGGTTTCGATCAATATTTTAGAGAATAATTCATATTAGGTCTAGGTTAGGTCTGGGATTTGCTCTCATCAGGCTGGTTCTTTCGCATATTTCTCATACTTGATGGCTGGATCCTGGGCTTTTTCTGGATTGCATCACGGAGTAATGAAGTACAACACTGAAACAGTCAATTAAACCTGGTTTCCATCAATATCTTAGAGGACAACGCAAGTTAGGTCTGGGATAGGTCTGGGATTTGCCCTCATCAGGCTCATACTTTCGCGTTTTTCACATACTTGTTGAACAGATCCTGGGTTTTTTCTGGTTTGGATCACGTAGTAGCGTGGTACCACACTGAAACAGTCCATCAAACCTGGTTTGGATCAACATTTTAGAGGATAACGCATGTTAGGTCTAGGTTAGGTCTGGGATTTTCACTCATCAGACTCATACTTTCGCATTCTTCACATACTTGTTGAGCGGATCCTGGGTTTTTTCTGGTTTGGTTCACGTAGTAATGTGGTACCACACTGAAACAGTCGATTAAACCTGGTTTCGATCAATATTTTAGAGAATAATTCATGTTAGGCCTAGGTTAGGTCTGGGATTTGCTCTCATCAGGCACATTCTTTCGCATATTTCTCATACTTGATGGCTAGATCCTGGGCTGTTTCTGGATTGTATGACATAGTAATGTGGCACCACGCTGAAACAGTGAATTAAACCTGGTTTCGATCAATATTTTAGAGGATAACGCGAGTTAGGTCTAGGTTAGGCCTGGGATTTGCCCTCATCAGGGTCATACTTTCGCAGTTTTATCATACATGTTGACCTGATCGAGGGTTTTTTCTGCTTTGGATCACGTAGTAAAGTGGTACCACACTGAAACATTCCATTAAACCTGGTCTTGACAAATATTTTAGAGGATAACGGATGCTAGGTTTGGGTTAGGTCTAGGATTTGCCCTCATCAGGCTCATACTTTCGCATATTTCTCGTACTTCATGGCAAGATCCTGGGCTGTTTCTGGATTGTATCACGTAGTAATGTGGTACCACGCTGAAACAGTCAATTAAACCTGGTTTCGATCAATATTTTAGAGGATAACGCAAGATAGGTCTGGCATAGGTCTGGGATTCGCCCTCATCAGGCTCATACTTTCGCGTTTTTCACATACTTGTTGAACAGATCCTGGGTTTTTTCTGGTTTGTATCACGTAGTAGTGTGGTACCACACTGAAACAGTCGATTAAACCTGGTTTCGATCAATATTTTAGAGGATAACGCAAGTTAAGTCTGGGATTGGTCTGGGATTTGACCTCATCAAACACATACTTTCGCTCACTTCACATACTCATTGAACAGATCCTGGGTTACATTCTGGTTTGGATCATATAGTAATGTGTAACCACACTGAAACAGTCGATTAAACCAGGTTTCGATCAATATTTTTGAGGATAACGCATGTTGGGTCTAGGTTAGGCCTGGGATTTTCACTCATCAGACTCATACTTTCGCATTCTTCACATACTTGTTGAACGGATCCTGGGTTTTTTCTGGTTTGGATCACGTTGTAATGTGGGTCCACACTGAAACAGTCAATTAAACCTGGTTTCGACCAATATTTTAGAGAATAATTCGTGTTAGGTCTAGGTTATGTCTGGGATTTGCTCTCATCAGGCTCATTCTTTCGCATATTTCTCATACTTGATGGCTAGATCCTGGGCTTTTTCTGGATTGCATCACGTAGTAATGTGGTACCACACTGAAACAGTCGATTAAACCTGGTTTCGATCAATATTTTAGAGGATAACGCAAGTTAAGTCCGGGATTGGTCTGGGATTTGACCTCATCAAACTCATACTTTCGCACACTTCACATACTTGTTGAACAGATCCTGCGTTTTTTCTGGTATGGATTCCGTAGTAGTGTGCTACCACACTGAAACAGTCCATTAAACCTGGTTTCGCTCAACATTTTTGAGGATAACGCATGTTAGGTCAAGGTTAGGTCTAAGATTTGCCCTCATCAGACTCACAGTTTCGCGTTTTTCACATACTTGTTGAACAGATCCTGGGCTTTTTCTGGATTGCATCACGTAGTAATGTGGTACCACGCTGAAACAGTCAATTAAACCTGGTTTCGATCAATATTTTAGAGGATAACGCAAGATAGGTCTGGCATAGGTCTGGGATTCGCCCTCATCAGGCTCATACTTTCGCGTTTTTCACATACTTGTTGAACAGATCCTGGGTTTTTTCTGGTTTGTATCACGTAGTAGTGTGGTACCACACTGAAACAGTCGATTAAACCTGGTTTCGATCAATATTTTAGAGGATAACGCAAGTTAAGTCTGGGATAGGTCTGGGATTTGACCTCATCAAACTCATACTTTCGCTCACTTCACATACTCGTTGAACACATCCTGGGTTACATTCTGGTTTGGATCATATAGTAATGTGATACCACACCGAAACAGTCGATTAAACCAGGTTTCGATCAATATTTTTGAGGATAACGCATGTTAGGTCTAGGTTAGGCCTGGGATTTTCACTTATCAGACTCATACTTTCGCATTCCTCTCATACTTGTTGAACTGATCCTGGGTTTTTTCTGGTTTGGATCACGTTGTAATGTGGGACCACACTGAAACAATCAATTAAACCTGGTCTTGATAAATATTTTAGAGGATAACGCATGTTAGGTTTGGGTTAGGTTTAGGATTTGCCCTCAGCAGGCTCATACTTTCGCATATCTCTCATACTTCATGGCTAGATCCTGGGCTGTTTCTGGATTGTATCACGTAGTAATGAAGTACAACACTGAAACAGTCAATTAAACCTGGTTTCCATCAATATCTTAGAGGACAACGCATGTTAGGTCTGGGATAGGTCTGGGATTTGCCCTCATCAGGCTCATACTTTCGCGTTTTTCACATACTTGTTGAACAGATCCTGGGTTTTTTCTGGTTTGGATCACGTAGTACTGTGGTACCGCACTGAAACAGTCCATTAAACCTGGTTTCGATCAATATTTTAGAGGATAACGCATGTTAGGTCAGGGATAGGTCTGGGATTAGCCCTCATCAGACTCATACTTTCGCACACTTCACATACTCGTTGACAAGATCCTGGGTTTTTTTATGGTTTGCATCACGTAGTAATGTGGTACCACACTGAAACAGTCGATTAAACCTGGTTTCGATCAATATTTTTCAGGATAACGCATGTTAGGTCTGGGATAGGTCTGGGATTTGCCCTCATCAGGCACATACTATCCCAGTTTTAACATGCATGTTGACCTGATCGAGGGTTTTTTCTGCTTTGGATCACGTTGTAAAGTGGTACCACAATAAAACATTCAATTAAACCTGGTTTCGATCAATATTTTAGAGGATATCGCAAGTTAGGTCTGGGATAGGTCTGGGATTTGCCCTCATCAGGCTCATACTTTCGCACACTTCACATACTCGTTGAACAGATCCTGGGTTACTTTCTGGTTTGGATCATATAGTAATGTGGTACCACACTGAAACAGTCGATTAAACCAGGTTTCGATCAATATTTTTGAGGATAACGCATGTTAGGTCTAGGTTAGGTCTGGGATTTGCTCTCATCAGGCACATTCTTTCGCATATTTCTCATACTTCATGGCTAGATCCTGGGCTTTTTCTGGATTGCATCACGTTGTAATGTGGGACCACACTGAAACAATCAATTAAACCTAGTCTTGATAAATATTTTAGAGGATAACGCATGTTAGGTTTGGGTTAGGTCTAGGATTGGCCCTCAGCAGGCTCATACTTTCGCATATCTCTCATACTTCATGGCTAGATCCTGGGCTGTTTCTGGATTGTATCTCGTAGTAATGTGGTTCCACGCTGAAACAGTCAATTAAACCTGGTTTCGATCAATATTTTAGAGAATAATTCATATTAGGTCTAGGTTAGGTCTGGGATTTGCTCTCATCAGGCTCGTTCTTTCGCATATTTCTCATACTTGATGGCTGGATCCTGGGCTTTTTCTGGATTGCATCACGGAGTAATGAAGTACAACACTGAAACAGTCAATTATACCTGGTTTCCATCAATATCTTAGAGGACAACGCAAGTTAGGTCTGGGATAGGTCTGGGATTTGCCCTCATCAGGCTCATACTTTCGCGTTTTTCACATACTTGTTGAACAGATCCTGGGTTTTTTCTGGTTTGGATCACGTAGTAGCGTGGTACCACACTGAAACAGTCCATCAAACCTGGTTTGGATCAACATTTTAGAGGATAACGCATGTTAGGTCTAGGTTAGGTCTGGGATTTTCACTCATCAGACTCATACTTTCGCATTCTTCACATACTTGTTGAGCGGATCCTGGGTTTTTCTGGTTTGGTTCACGTAGTAATGTGGTACCACACTGAAACAGTCGATTAAACCTGGTTTCGATCAATATTTTAGAGAATAATTCATGTTAGGTCTAGGTTAGGTCTGGGATTTGCTCTCATCAGGCACATTCTTTCGCATATTTCTCATACTTGATGGCTAGATCCTGGGCTGTTTCTGGATTGTATGACATAGTAATGTGGCACCACGCGGAAACAGTGAATTAAACCTGGTTTTGATCAATATTTTAGAGGATAACGCATGTTAGGTCTCGGTTAGCCCTGGGATTTTCACTCATCAGACTCATACTTTCGCATTCCTCTCATACTTGTTGAACTGATCCTGGGTTTTTTCTGGTTTGGATCACGTAGTAATGTGGTACCACACTGAAACAGTCGATTAAACCTGGTTTCGATCAATATTTTAGAGGATAACGCAAGTTAAGTCTGGGATTGGTCTGGGATTTGACCTCATCAGACTCATACTTTCGCATATTTCTCGTACTTCATGGCAAGATCCTGACCTGTTTCTGGATTGTATCACGTAGTAATGTGGTACCACGCTGAAACAGTCAATTAAACCTGGTTTCGATCAATATTTTAGAGGATAACGCAAGTTAGGTCTGGCATAGGTCTGGGATTCGCCCTCATCAGGCTCATACTTTCGCGTTTTTCACATACTTGTTGAACAGATCCTCGGTTTTTTCTGGTTTGTATCACGTAGTAGTGTGGTACCACACTGAAACAGTCCATTAACCCTGGTTTGGATCAATATTTTAGAGGATAACGCATGTTAGGTCTCGGTTAGCCCTGGGATTTTCACTCATCAGACTCATACTTTCGCATTCCTCTCATACTTGTTGAACTGATCCTGGGTTTTTTCTGGTTTGGATCACGTAGTAATGTGGTACCACACTGAAACAGTCGATTAAACCTGGTTTCGATCAATATTTTAGAGGATAACGCAAGTTAAGTCTGGGATTGGTCTGGGATTTGACCTCATCAGACTCATACTTTCGCTCACTTCACATACTCGTTGAACAGATCCTGGGTTACATTCTGGTTTGGATCATATAGTAATGTGGTACCACACTGAAACAGTCGATTAAACCAGGTTTCGATCAATATTTTTGAGGATAACGCATGTTGGGTCTAGGTTAGGCCTGGGATTTTCACTCATCAGACTCATACTTTCGCATTCTTCACATACTTGTTGAACGGATCCTGGGTTTTTTCTGGTTTGGATCACGTTGTAATGTGGGTCCACACTGAAACAGTCAATTAAACCTGGTTTCGACCAATATTTTAGAGAATAATTCGTGTTAGGTCTGGGTTAGGTCTGGGATTTGCTCTCATCAGGCTCATTCTTTCGCATATTTCTCATTCTTGATGGCTAGATCCTGGGCTTTTTCTGGATTGCATCACGTAGTAATGTGGTACCACACTGAAACAGTCGATTAAACCTGGTTTCGATCAATATTTTAGAGGATAACGCAAGTTAAGTCCGGGATTGGTCTGGGATTTGACCTCATCAAACTCATACTTTCGCACACTTCACATACTTGTTGAACAGATCCTGCGTTTTTTCTGGTATGGATTCCGTAGTAGTGTGCTACCACACTGAAACAGTCCATTAAACCTGGTTTCGCTCAATATTTTTGAGGATAACGCATGTTAGGTCTGGGATAGGTCTGGGATTTGCCCTCATCAGGCTCATACTTTCGCGTTTTTCACATACTTGTTGAACAGATCCTGGGTTTTTTCTGGTTTGGATCACGTAGTACTGTGGTACCACACTGAAACAGTCCATTAAACCTGGCTTGGATCAATATTTTAGAGGATAACGCATGTTAGGTCTAGGTTAGGTCTGGGATTTTCACTCATCAGACTCATACTTTCGCATTCTTCACATACTTGTTGAGCGGATCCTGGGTTTTTTCTGGATTGGTTCACGTAGTAATGTGGTACCACACTGAAACAGTCGATTAAACCTGGTTTCGATCAATATTTTAGAGGATAACGCAAGTTAGGTCTGGGATAGGTCTGGGATTTGACCTCATCAGACTCATACTTTCGCACTCTTCACATACTTGTTGAACGGATCCTGGGTTTTTTCTGGTTTGGATCACGTAGTAATGTGGGACCACACGGAAACAGACAATTAAACCTGGTTTCGATCAATATTTTAGAGAATAATTCATGTTAGGTCTAGGTTAGGTCGGGGATTTGCTCTCATCAGGCTCATTCTGTCGCATATTTCTCATACGTGTTGAACAGATCCTGGGCTTTTTCTGGATTGCATCACGTAGTAATGTAGTACCACACTGAAACAGTTAATGAAACCTGGTTTCCATCAATATTTTAGAGGACAACGCAAGTTAGGTCTAGGTAAGGCCTGAGATTTTCACTGATCAGACTCATACTTTCGCATTCTTCACATACTTGTTGAACGGATCCTGGGTTTTTTCTGGGTTGGAACACGTAGTAATGTGGTAACACACTGAAACATTCAATTAAACCTGGTCTTGATAAATATTTTAGAGAATAACGCATGTTAGGTCTGGGTTAGGTCTAGGATTTGCCCTCATCAGGCTCATACTTTCGCATATTTCTCATACTTCATGGCTAGATCCTGGGCTACTTCTGGATTGGATCACGTAGTAAAGTGGTACCACACTGAAACATTCAATGAAACCTGGTCTGGATAAATATTTTAGAGGTTAACGCATGTTAGGTCAAGGTAAGGTCTAAGATTTGCCCTCATCAGGCTCACAGTTTCGCGTTTTTCACATACTTGTTGAACAGACCCTGTGTTGTTTTTGGTTTGGATCACGCAGTAATGTGGTACCACACTGAAACGGTCAATTAAACCTGGTTTCGATCAATATTTTAGAGGATAACGCAAGTTAGGTCTGGGATAGGTCTGGGATTTGCCCTCATCAGGCTCATACTTTCCCAGTTGTAACATGCATGTTGACCTGATCGAGGGTTTTTTCTGCTTTGGATCACGTAGTAAAGTGGTACCACAATAAAACAGTCAATTAAACCTGGTTTCGATCAATATTTTTGAGGATAACGCATGTTAGGTCTGGGATAGGTCTGGGATTTGCCCTCATCAGGCTCATACTTTCCCAGTTGTAACATGCATGTTGACCTGATCGAGGGTTTTTTCTGCTTTGGATCACGTAGTAAAGTGGTACCACAATAAAACAGCCAATTAAACCTGGTTTCGATCATTATTTTAGAGGATATCGCAAGTTAGGTCTGGGATAGGTCTGGGATTTGCCCTCATCAGACTCATACTTTCGCACACTTGACATACTCGTTGATCAGATCCTGGGTTTTTTTCTGGTTTGGATCACGTAGTAATGTTGTACCACACTGAAACAGTCGATTAAACCTGGTTTCGATCAATATTTTAGATGATAACGCAAGTTAGGTTAGGGATAAGTCTGGGATTCGCCCTCATCAGGCTCATACTTTCGCGTTTTTCACATACTTGTTGAACAGATCCTCGGTTTTTTCTGGTTTTGATCACGTAGTAATGTGGTACCACACTGAAACAGTCCATTAAACCTGGTTTCGATGAATATTTTAGAGGATAACGCATGTTAGGTCTGGGATAGGTCTAGGATTTGCCCTCATCAGGCTCATACTTTCGCATATTTTTCATACTTCATGGCTAGATCCTGGGCTTTTTCTGGTTTGGATCACGTAGTAATGTGGTACCACACGGAAACAGTCCATTAAACCTGGTTTCGATCGATATTTTAGAAGATAACGCATGTTAGGTCTAGGATAGGCCTGGGATTTGCCCTCATCAGACACATAATTTCGCAATCTTTACGTACTTGTTGAACAGCTCCTGGGTTTTTTTCTGGTTTGGATCACGTAGTAATGTGGTACCACACTGAAACTGTTGATTAAACCTGGTTTCGATCAATATTTTTGAGGATAACGCATGTTAGGTCTAGGTTAGGCCGGGGATTTGCCCTCATCAGGGTCATACTTTCGCAGTTTTAACATACATGTTGACCTGATCGACGGTTTTTTCTGCTTTGGATCGCGTAGTAAAGTGGTACCACACTGAAACAGTCCATTAAACCTGGTTTCGATTAATATTTTGGAGGATAACGCAATTTAGGTCTGGGATAGGTCTGGGATTCGCCCTCATCAGGCTCATACTTTCGCGTTTTTCACATACTTCTTGAACAGATCCTGGGTTTTTTCTGGTTTGGAACACATAGTAATGTGGTACCACACTGAAACAGTCCATTAAACCTGGTTTCGATCAATATTTTAGAGGACAATGCATGTTAGGTCTAGGTTAGGCCTGGGATTTGCCCTCATCAGGGTCATACTTTCGCGTTTTTCACATACTTGTTGAACAGATACTGGGTTTTTTTTTGGTTTGGATCACGTAGTAATGTGGTACCACACTGAAACTGTTGATTAACCCTGGTTTCGAACAATATTTTAGAGGATAACGCAAGTTAGGTCTAGGTTAGGCCTGGGATTTGACCTCATCAGACTCATACTTTCGCACACTTCACATACTCGTTGAACAGATCCTGGGTTTTTTCTGGTTTGGAACACATAGTAATGTGGTACCACACTGAAACAGTCCATTAAACCTGGTCTTGATAAATATTTTAGAGGATAACACATGTTAGGTCTAGGTTAGGCCTGGGATTTGACCTCATCAGACTCATACTTTCGCACACTTCACATACTCGTTGAACAGATCCTGGGTTTTTTGTAGTTTGGATCACGTAGTAATGTGGTACCACACTGAAACAGTCCATTAAACCTGGTCTTGATAAATATTTTAGAGGATAACGCATGTTACGTCAGGGTAAGGTCTAGGATTTGCCCTCATCAGGCTCATACTTTCGCATATTTCTAATACTTCATAGCTAGATCCTGGGCTATTTCTGGATTGCATCACGTAGTAATGTAGTACCTCACTGAAACAGTCCATTAAACCTGGTTTCGATCAATATTTTTGAGGATAACGCATGTTAGGTCTGTGTTAGGTCTAGGATTTGCCCTCGTCTGGATCATACTTTCGCATCTTTCACATACTTGTTGAACAGATCCTGGGTTTTTTCTGGTTTGGATCACGTAGTAGTGTGGTACCACACTGAAACTGTCCATTAAACCTGGTTTGGATCAATATTTTAGAGGATACCGCAAGTTAGGTCTGGGATAGGGCTGG